>NC_060141.1:467094106-467394106 GCF_021461385.2 Schistocerca piceifrons | reverse complement strand
TGGTGATCGACTCGCCTACACTCGACGACAAAGTGCCTTTTGGAACGCTCGAAGAATTTCCTCTCTTCCTCGGAACGGTGCTTTTCTCACTAGAGGCGATTGGTGTTGTAAGTATTTTACGAAGGAAATTCATCGCTTAATAAAGACGAACGTAATGAACACATGTATCCTTAGCATTATTATAAGTAAATGTGACTTTAAAGAATATCTAGTATGTGCAAGATGATTCGAGTTTACAGCTTTGCCGGCCGAGGTGGCCGAGCGGTTCTAGGCGCTACAGTCTGGAACCGCGCGACCGCAATGGTCGCAGGTTCGAATCTTGCCTCGGGTATGGATGTGTGTGATGTGCTTAGGTTAGTTAGGTTTCAGTAGTTCTAAGTTCTAGGGGACTGATGACCTCAGAAGTTAAGTCCCATAGTGCTCAGATCCATTTGAACCATTTTACAGCTTTAAAGTAGAAACTTCCTATACTTTCTTGACATTACTGCTTGCGAGTAGTTAATTCGATAATGGAGGTAAGTGATAGGCGGGGACTGGTGGTGTTGGGAGGGGGGGGGGGGGGCAGAAATTGTAGTGGGAGACCAAGGGTCATATACAGTAAGTGAATTAAAATGGACGTAATTGGCAGTAGCTATGTTGAGATGAAGAGTCTTGACCAGGAGAGATGAGCATGGAGAGCTGCATCAAATCAGTTTTTGGACTAATGACCACAACAAAAATCCTTTTGGTCAGATTAAGCATAAATACGACAGTTAGGATACTGGATAAATTACAAAAAAAAACTTAAATCATACATGTAGGTTCAATAGCTCAACATGCAGTCGCTGATCAACATAATGGCTTGTCAACAGGCGTAGTTAGTATGCTAGACGTAATTTTACTGCCATCATACAATTACCTTACACTACGTTCTAGCTGAAGACACCAAGCTATACAACGTTCATCTACGGGCTGCATAGGCGGACCTTCGACTTTTAACGAAGCCTAGCAGCCAATGTATTTCTGCAGTTCTTGAGAGAACCACTGCTTGCGATGCTGGAAGAAATGCCTTTGCATCTGCGAAGGGGCGTCAACATGATGATGCACCAGCCAACTCGTAGGACCTCAGTCTTTCGCACTTTTACTTATTTAGGCACGTGAATCCAGTTTCAGTTTGACAGAATGCAACACAGGTGTAAGAGGTCCATGACTAAGGAATTTATTGCTAGCGCACTCGAGCAGATGTAGTTTCGACGGATTGCTCACGCGCTGCCCGCGGTATGTAAGCTATAAGAGAATCTCAGACCAGAGAGCAGTGTTGTAGGCAGTAGGAACTAAGTGGCAGTAGGAGTAAGTAGTAGCTAGGAGTTTGGTGTATCGAATTGGATGGGCCGGTCGTGGGGAGCGACGGCGGTGCCTGAGCGATGTAGTATAAGGTAAAAGCAGCCTCGAACATATGTATTATTTTTATATCAAGTCCCATGTAAATGTTTTAAAAAAATCTCTTAATAATAATCTTTCTTAAAAAAATTAACTTTTGGCAATCATTCATCTCAATTTAAAGAATTTTCTAATTTCTCCAATCCATAATCATTCCGATTATTGTGAAGAAAAATCAGTTGTTTCTTTTTGTACATGACAAATCTATCGGCCAGAAATGCACTGGGCTGCGCCAGAAAGATTTCTTATAGGAGCAGATATATATGCGTTATTTGGCGACTTTATTGAGGTAAGAATTTTCAATTAATTCAAAATGAATTTTCGGGGCCATGACGCAGCACTGCTGACGTCCAGACTTTATCAGTTTAAATTCACAGTCAATTATTGAAAGGTTGTAAATGAGCCACAATTTTATTAGGAGGTTAGTCACATTTTATTATTGGTAGGTTACGGAATTTATCTGTTGCTTGGTTATGCTGAATGCGAATGTTATATTTTTTCTGTTGGGATGTTATTATAATTTATCTGTTGGGAGGTTACACAGATGTTGAGCAATTCATCGACTTTGCCTCTTACATACAGACTTACTTGAACTAGGACGTTATATCTTTGTCTGAGGTAAAAAGTCTCAGAAATAAAAAATAAAAGAAATAACACATATCTCCCAGTTCCGTCCGAGATTTCCTAGGGTCTTCCCTTCGTTTTAGGGCAAATAACGGAACCAATATTCTCCTCCCAAATTTAAACAATTTTAGTGATCTGCTAAAAAAAGGGACGCTTCGTGCATGGAATGTAATGAGCAGGGTGTTCGTGATACGAATAAACAGCGTTTAACACTGCCACCAAACATTTCCAGGCACATATTCATCTGACCTTGTTTATTTCCTATCCCCTCAAGGATAGTCTCCCGCTCGTAAGTAGTATATCTATAGCGACGACAGCGCACTTTACCTTAAATTACGTACTGAAGTATGCGATGCCACTGACTATCTTTGACGATGGCCAATTGACTCTCAAAAGTGCAAGTGTTAGCGTGGGTTGCCCACAAGCAAGGGCAGTCTTATCAATGATGTCATCTTCCTTATCAATGACGTCGTCAAGCAACGCCCTCTCCCCTGCCCCTCCGTGTGTGTGAGAGAGAGAGCGCCCGCGGGGGGGACGTACATGTGCTCACATAATTCAGAGGCAATTATATTACGTAAATACAATTGATATAGAATCAATATTTCCAGTCAAATATTATGGATTTAAAAACAGATATTTTACAAAATATTGTTCTATCTTTTCAGAAAATTTATAAGTCCTTAGAGTGTAATATCCTTAGCTAATGCACTACCACTCAGTGACTGACCTTAGAGAGAAACCTCTAAAAGCTCTTTGTTCCCCAAGAAAAAAATTGCACAATAATATATATTGCAAATCTTGATAACAGGAACAATAATACAAGATAAGGAGGATGGTAAGAAGCTTACAGCCGCGCGGGATTAGCCGAGCGGTTTTAGGCGCTGCAGTCATGGACTGTGCGGTTGGTCCCGGCGGTGGTTCGAGTCCTGCCGTGGGCATGGGTGTGTGTGTGTATGTGTGTGTGTGTGTGTGTGTGTGTGTGTGTGTTTGTCCTTAGGACAGTTTAGGTTAAGTGGTGTGTAAGATTAGCGACCTTAGCAGTTAAGTCCCATAAGATTTAACACACATTTGAACATTTTGAACAAGGAGCGTAGAGACATTACAACACTAAAAAATCACTAGTTACCATGTGTAGCATGTTAATGGTTTAATGGTTTATAGGAACTTACAATGTTATATATATAGGATGGTCCACTGATAATGACCGCGCCAAATATCTCATGAAATAAGCATCAAACGAAAAAACTACAAAGAACGAAACTCGTCTAGCTTAAAGGGAGACACCAGATGGTGCTATGGTTGGCCCTCTAGATGGCGCTGCCACAGGTCAAACGGATATAAACTGTGTTTTTTTTTTTGTAAATAGGAACCCCCATTTTTATTACATATTCGCGTAGTACGTAAAGATATATGAATGTTTTAGTTGGACCACTTTTTTCGCTTTGTGATAGATGGCGCTGTAATAGTCACAAACGTATAAGTACGTGGTATCACGTAACATTCCGCCAGTGCGGACGGTATTTGCTTCGTGATACATTACCCGTGTTAAAACGGACCGTTTACCAATTGCGGAAAAAGTCTATAGCGTGTTGATGTATGGCTATTGTGATCAAAATGCCCAACGGGCGTGTGCTATGTATACTGCTCGGTATCGTGGACGACATCATCCAAGTGTCCGGACCGTTCGCCAGATAGTTAGGTTCGAAAATGGCTCTGAGCACTATGGGACTTAACATCTGTGGTCATCAGTCCCCTAGAACTTAGAACTACTTAAACCAAACTAACCTAAGGACATCACACACATCCATGCCCGAGGCAGGATTCGAACCTGCGACCGTAGCAGTCGTGCGGTTCCGGACTGAGCGCCTAGAACCGCTAGTCCACCGCGGCCGGCGGATAGTTAGGTTATTTGTGAAACGTCTACCACAACCTGCAACAAATGATGATGCCCAAGTAGGTGTTTTAGCTGCTGTCGCGGCTATTGCGCACATCAGTAGCAGACAAATTACGCGAGAATCGGGAATCTCAAAAACTTCGGTGTTGAGAATGCTACATCAACATCGATTGCACCCGTACCATATTTCTATGCACCAGGAATTGCATGGCGCCGACTTTGAACGTCGTGTACAGTTCTGCCACTGGACACAAGAGAAATTACGGGACGATGACAGATATTTTGCACGCGTTCAATTTAGCAACGAAGCGTCATTGACCAAGAGCGGTAACGTAAACCGGTATAATATGCACTATTGGGCAACGGAAAATCCACGATGACTGCGACAAGTGGAACATCAGCGACCTTGGCGGGTTAATGCATGGTGCGGCTTTATGGGAGGAAGGATAATTGGCTCCCATTTTGTCGATGGCAATCTAAATGGTGCAATGCAAGCTGATTTCCTACGTAATGTTCTACCGATGTTACTACAAGATGTTACACTGCATGACAGGATGGTGCCTTACTTCCAACATGATGAATGTCCGGCACATAGCTCGCGTGCATTTGAAGCGGTATTGAATAGTCAATGCATGTGCGAACATTACGTTAGGCGAACTACTCGCTGATGAGAGGAATGTCGTTACACGTATTGCCAAATGCATTGAGGTTGACGGACATCATTTTGAGCATTTATTGCGTTAATGTGGTATTTACAGGTAATCATGCTGTAACAGTATGCGTTCTCAGAAATGATAAGTTCGCAAAGGTATATGGATCACATTCGAACAACCGAAATAAAATGTGCAAACGTACCTATGTTCTATATTTTAATTTAAAAAACCTACCTGTTATCAACTGTTCTTCTAAAATTGTGAGCCATATGTTTGTGACTATTACAGCGCCATATATCACAAAGCGAAAAAAGTGGTCCAACTAAAACATTCATCTTTCTTTACGTCCTACACGAATATGTAATATAAAATGGGGGTTCCTATTTAAAAAAACGTAGCTGATATCCGTTTGAGCTATGGCAGCGCTTTCTACCGGGCCAACCACAGCGCCATCTGGTTTCCCCCTTCAAGCTAGAGAAGTTTCGGTCTTTGTAGTTTCTTCGTTTGATGCTTATTTCGTGAGATATTTGGCGCGGTCACAATCAATGGACCACCCTGTACATTTCATCACAGAATATTCGAGCGTATTTGAAATGCTTAGGTATTATTCTTTAACGATAGAATTAATTTCCCTATTTATCAAAATGACCTTTAGTGAAGGAATGTGTTAATATAACTATAAATTTGTCGGCATCAAGGTGGTTGGAGCGAACCTTTAGCTTATCTGAAGTAGGGCGGTGCAAATGTTGTCATCTTTTTGTAATTAATTATCCAGACATAAGTCTACTGCGGTTCATGGACGTTATAGAATATTAAAGCAAAGTATACGAACAGAATATTATAAATGGACCGCTTTACCGAGTCTTAAACACTGATTTCCTCTCAGAGTGCACATAAAGATAAAGACCGTTATCTTGCACGCAAGATCTATCAGACCAGGAAAAAAAATTGAACGCAAAATTTGATCCTAAATGTGTTATTGTGAACGTGATGACACGAGAACACACTCATAGCCTGTAATTTGGAAACATTTGCGTCCTGTGTAATGCGTTCGTACCTTAAATTTATTACAGATTCTACCACTGGAGGACAGCATGAAAACACCGAAGAGATTCCGTGAGCCGCTTGGAGTACTTAACATAGCCATGGTTCTCGTCGTCTCTCTGTTCACGGTAACCGGATTCCTTGGGTACATGAAGTATGGGGATGAGACGAAAGGAAGTATAACGCTCAGCCTGCCAAACAAAGAAAAGTAAGTAATGCGAAAAAATGTCTGTCCATAAAAAGCCATTCGCCATTCCAGCAAATTAATTTGAAAACTTACTTGATTCTTCTAGTACATCAATACCTCATTACATTTACGAATAGCAAATTCCAAATCTAAAACAAACATTTTGTTGCGGTCTAATATTAAACTACTTTTTGAGTTCATAGTTTGTGATTGAGCGCAGTAGTAGAACTATTTTCCACGTAAGTGGGTGGGATTTCAGAATAATTTAGTTGATGTACAAGAGGATTAAACGTTGGAGAAATCCAGGGTAATAAAACCGAAAATGTCTTGATCTTTGCCGTTGTTGTTCCATAGAATTCAATGCCGAGAATCTATTTCTTATTGTAATGACAAAAAAGATGTGTGTGCTCCGGCAGCGAACAAAGACTGTAAGAGCCATGTAGTCTTGCACATGGTAATGCTTGACAAAAATCTGAAGCATTCCGACTACGCAGCTGTTTTTACGGATGGGTCGAAACAGGAGCATTCTGTTGGTTGCTCTGTTGTCTTTCCAGATCGTGTCCTCAAGGTCCGACTGCCTAAAGCATTTACTGTCTTTGCTGCAGAAATGACTGCTATCTTGCGGGCACTGGAGCAGATGAGATGCTCTTCCCGCCCTAATTTTTTTGTCTGTCTTGATTCACTAAGTGCCCTTCACTCATTGCAACGTTTGTATCCAGCAGATAAAATAGTCCAGACCATCCAGGATGCCCTCCTCCAACTATAACGACTCGGGAAGGAGGTGGTTTTTTGCTGGGTTCCAGGCACGTCGGCATTGCTAGGAACTAAAGGGCAGATCACGCAGCCAAGGAGACGTGTCTCGATCAGTGTGCCATCCCCCTGCACGCACTCACCTCGCTATTGAGCTCACGAATCATGCGTCGGTGTGAGGATAAGTGGCTGGAAATGACTGACAATAAGCTCCGTTTAGTCAAGCCCACAACGCGTGTGTGGTGTACTTCTTTCCAGACGGGACGAGGTTCTCCTGACTCGTCTTCGGATAGTCCACAGTCCTATGACGCATGGCTTCCTGCTCCGGCGAGAGGACCGTCCAATGTGTGATACTTGTGGCGGCCAGGTCACTGTGCGCCACGTTTTACTGGACTGCGTTTTATTTTCTGACCAGCGGGCTGCGGCTTACTTGCTGGCGGATCTGCCATGTCTTTTAGGAAATATTCTAACGATTGTGGTTAAAGTGTTAGAGCTCTGTGACTTGGCCAATGTTTTTAGCAAGATTTTAGGGAGAGAGTCTTAATTTGTGCACAGGATGACTGGCTCGCTCATATTTTACGTAAATGGCCAGACAGTGACAATTTCCTGTGGCATCCTTGACGCTCCTTTCTCGTTTTCCTTACGTTTTATTTTCTTATACAGCATTTTGCATCTTTTCCCCCTTTCTTTGCGTGTCTGCTTCGATTTTACTGAATTCGTACAATTTCGTTTCTTTTAATGTGTGTCAGGGCGCTGATGACCTCGACGTTCAGCGCCCGTAAGCCCGAACACACACACACACACACACACACACACACACACACACACACACACACACACACACGCACACAGAAGAAGAGGAGAAAACGAAATGAAACTTATCGAACGGAGAATATGATTGTACACTACTGGCCATTAAAACTGCTACACCAAGAAGAAATGCAGATGATAAACAGGTATTCATTCGACAAATATATTATACTAGAACTGACATGTGATTACATTTTCACGCAATTTGGGTGCATAGATCCTGAGAAATAAGTATCCGGAACAACCACCTCTGGCCCTAATAACGGCCTTGATACGCCCGGGCATTGACTCAAACAGAGCTTCAATGGCGTGTACAGGTACAGCTGCCCTTGCAGCTTCAACACGATACCACAGTTCATCAAGAGTAGTGACTGGCGTATTGTGACTAGCCAGTTGCTCGGCAACCATTGACCAGACGTTTTCAATTGGTGAGAGATCTGGAGAATGTGCTGGCCAGGGCAGCAGTCTAACATTTTCTGTATGCAGAAAGGCCCGTACAGGAGCTGCAACATGCGGTCGTCCATTATCCTGCTGAAATGTAGGGTTTCGCAGAGATCGAATGAAGGGTAAAGCCACGGGTCGTAACACATCTGAAATGTAGCGTCCACTGTTCAAAGTGCCGTCAGTGCGAACAAGAGGTGATAGACGTGTAACCAATGGCACCCCATACATCACGCCAGGTGATAGGCATGGCGATGACGAATACACGCTTCCAATGTGCGTTCACCGCGATGTCGCCAAACACGGATGCGACCATCATGATGCTGTAAACAGAACCTGGATTCATCCGATAAAATGACGTTTTGCCATTCGTGCACCCAGATTCGTCGTTGAGTACACCATCGCAGGCGCTCCTGTCTGTGATGCAGCGTCAAGGGTAACCGCAGCCACGGTCTCCGAGCTGATATTCCATGCTGCTGCAAACGTCGTCGAACTGTTCGTGCAGATGGTTGTTGTCTTGCAAACGTTCCCATCTGTTGACTCAGGGATCGAGACGTGGCTGTACGATCCAGTACAGCCATGCGGATAAGATGTCTGTCATCTCGACTGCTAATGAAATGAGGCCGATGGGATCCAGCACGGCGTTCCGTATTACCCTCCTGAACCCACAGATTCCAAATTCTGCTAACAGTCTTTGGATCGCGACCAACGCGAGCAGCAATGTCGTGATATGATAAACCGCAACCTCGATAGGCTACAATCCGACCTTTATCAAAGTCGGAAACGTGATGGAACGCATTTCTCCTCCTTAAACGGGGCATGACAACAACTTTTCACCAGGCAACGCCGGTCAACTGCTGTTTGTATATGAGAAATCGGTTGGAAACTTTCCTCATGTCAGCACGTTGTAGATGTCGCCACCGGCGCCAATCTTTTGTGAATGCTCTGAAAAGCTAATCATTTGCATATCACAGCATCTTCTTCCTGTCGGTTAAATTTCGAGTCTGTAGCACGTCACATTCGTGGCGTAGCTATTTTAATGGCCAGTAGTGTAATTGGCAGCATCAGTATTACATAGTATTCCCTCTGGCCTGGATGTACGCAGTGAGTCGGTTGGAAAGTGCATCAAAAAGCCGTTGTATCGTCTCATGAGCTAAGCTGGGCCACAACTGGTGTAACTCGTCCTTGGTATCCTGAATACTGGGGCTGAGACGGCGCTGACGTTCGAGTTGGTACCACTCATATTACATCGGGGACAGATCTGGGGATCTTGTTGGCCACGGGAGTACATTAACATCGCGCAGGTAGTTCACCGACACTAATGCCATGTGTGGACGACCATTGAACTACTGAAAAATGACACGAACAGACTGCCACCTGGGCGGTAACATACTCTGAGGTAAAAGAAGTCATGGGTTGAATCCTGTTATCATGTCGAACCTCATTCTGTCCGGCGTAGCGCTGCAACTCGACGTGATATGGACTCAAAAAGTAGTTGGAAGTCCATTACAGAAATGTTAAGCTGTTCTTTTCGTGCACGACCTAACCTTTCCGTTATGTCACAGAAACATTTTATGGGTTCCATAATGGGCGAACTAGGTGGCGAAATCATTTCTTTGAATAGTCCAGAATGTTCTTCAGACCAGTCGCAAACAACTGTAGCCCAATGACATGGCACTTGTCTTCCATAAAATACGTGAATGGCTGTAAATGGTCTCCAAGTAGCCGAATATAACACTACCAATCAATGATCGGTTGATATGGACCAGAGGACCCAGTCCACTCAGTGTAAACACAGCCCACACCTTTATGCAGCCACCACCAGCTTGCAGAGTGCCTTGTTGACAACCTGGGACCATGGCTTCATGGGGTCTGCGCCACACTTCTATCCTACGATCAAATCTTACCAAGTGAAGTTGGGACTCATCTGACCAGACCACGGTTTTCCATTCGTCTAGGGTCCGATCGATATGGTCACGAGCCCAGGAGAGGCGCTGCAGGCGACGCTGTGCTTTTGGCAAAGACACTCACATCGGTTATCTGCGACCATAGCCTGTTAACACCAAACTTCGTAGCACATTCCTAACGGATATGCTCGTCGTACGTCCCACATTGATTTCTTCCGTTATTTCATGCAGTGTTGCTTGTCTGTTGGTACTGACAACTCTACGTACACGCCGCTGCTCTCTGTCGGTAAGTGAAGACGGTCGGCCACTGCATTGACCGTGATATTTGGTATTCTCGGCCCACTCTTGACACTGTGGATCTTGAATTGCCTAACGGTTTCCGAAATGGAAAGTCCCACGCGTCTAGCTCTAACTGGCATTCCGCGTTCAAGGTCTGTTAATTACCATTGTGCGGCCATAATCATGTCGGAAACCTTTTCATATGATCCTCCTGATTGTAAATACCAGCTCCTGTCGCTGTCGCTTCTTTGGTGAACTTTCGTTGCTCAGCAGCTTGAGCACTGAAGGCATGAAAATGCTGTTCTTGCTGTTCCTGTGGGGAAGAAAATAAAAACCTTACCTATACGAATTTGCCTTGGGTGACATGCTGATAATTTCCTGTGACATTGGCGAGAAAATTACTCTGGCACCAGGTCAGACCAACGTGTGTTCGGCCTGTGATGGCACAATACACGGACGAGCACGTTGCAGGATTCCCCTGCTTTCTCCTAGGACGACCTCGCAATGATCCTGAATCTGTCCTGCAATAACAGGATGCCTTTGTCTTAGTGTAGTAGACGAGTGGAATGTTCCCTCGGAAGAGGTCGGTTCTCGATCCTTTGCAGCGTTGTGATGACCGAATTGGCGGCCTTTCCCCACACCGCAGCTGCATACTCTAACACTGGTTGCAGTGTTGGGTACAGCTTAACAAGGTGTAATGACGGCACAGCAGACTGTGGTTTGAGCAATGGGTACAGAGCGCGAAGGTGCCCTATTCCTCTGTTCGTCTCGGATATGACTCGCCCTGAATAGTCTTTGGTCTAATGTGACACCTAGGTACTTAGCCGTCTTGCTCCACAGGATTGGTTCTCCAAGGATTTCGACTGGTGCGAGATCTGGGGCAGTTCTCTTTGGGTGAAGATCACCGCGTCCTGTACTCATCAATCGCGACGCTCTGGGTCACAGCACAAAGTGTTAAGTGTCCTGATGTTCGTTGCATTTTTTTTAAATCCAGGCCTGTTGTTTTATCTGGTGTCTCGCTGGCACTGAGTGAGGTTTTACCTCACGTAACATGACCGCTGTTTTGTGAACGTTATATGGAACTTTTTTATCTCACTGCATGTAAAAATTAACAACAGCTTCAGTTCCTGTTCACTTTCAGTATCAGACCTGATGATGGGCATGCAAGAGCCCGAAACCGGTCGTGGTTTATGTACTGAATAATAAAAAGAACCTTACAACTGAAGCGGTATTTCCTACCTCTACTATAACGCTCAGTTGCGGACGTTCCTCCAGCAGAATTGTTTGTATAACGAATGTGTTATGAGCGCTGCCTGACATCAGAAGTTGTCCTCTCGTATATGGTGCTTGACCACGGTGCACCACATTTTAGTAGACTGTATTTTTCATTCGGGTAGCAGCTCTTTTGCCACCCATTTTATCCCTTTTTTAAATGACAGTGAAGCGAATGTGGTACATCTTCCAAAGTTTTGTGCAATGTCTGATTTGTTCCCTAAAATTTTAGGACAACGTCTTTAATGTGTTGTTAGGGCGGCTGACTCATCCGTGTTTTCTGTAAGTGATCAGCCGGCTACAGATTCCTGTGAATCTATTTTAGTTTTCCTCTTGTGTTACTTGTGTTTTACTTGAAAATTTTAGAATTTCCGACCAACTCTAACGCTTTATTATATGATGTGAGCTACTGCGATTGCGCGGGTGATTGTGGGTAAGATTGGAGAGAATGAACACGATTTTATCTCCAACTGCTATTTCTTTCTTTTATCGCATTTTATATTTTTTACCACAGTCGTTTCTACTAATTACGGATGAACGCAGATAACCTCGTCGCTGAGCGCCACTAACCTACAAACACACAAGACACAAACAAAACGAAAAATGTTTGGGAACTGAAAAGCAGATTCACGTGACACTCAAAGTTCGAGGTAGCTCCTTATCATTATTGAAGGAAGATGTGAACCTTTTAAATTTAGATCAATATGAAAACTGATGGCCTCCCATACGTTGTCATGCATAAATAGCTTCAAGGAATAAATTGCTGTTTTTTTTAAGAAATCAGTATCAAAATTTCGTTTCATGAAGACCTGCATGAATTCCCTGCAGCCTCACCCCTCCCTTAACCATCCCTGGTCTGGTGGCTCTCACCGTGGAACTCGTATTGGGTCACACAGAGCTTCCTCCGTTCTTACAGAATAGTTCGGGCAACTATCTGATCGCTACAGAATGAGAATTATCGATAAAAACTTACTCAGTATACACCGCTGAGCTAAAACATTATCGCCACCTGCTTAATAGTGTGTTGGGCTACATACGGATTCTGTATGGTACGGAGATAACAAGTTGAGTTTTTGGAGGTATCTGGGAGCAGATGTCTACGCACAGGTCACTTACTTTCTCTACATTACGGGCCAGCTGTTTGTGATCCGAAGTTGGCACCCGATAGCGTCCCATGGGTGTTCATCGGGCTGAGATCAAGCCGGGGTGGCCGAGAGGTTCTAGGCGCTACAGTCTGGAACCGCGCGACCGCTACGGTCGCAGGTTCGAATCCTGCCTCGGGCATGGATGTGTGTAATGTCCTTAGGTTAGTTAGGTTTAAGTAGTTCTAAGTTCTAGGAGACTGATGACCTCAGAAGTTAAGTCCCATTTGAACCAATGTCTGTGAGTCAACATGGGAACAGCCTGCGCTGAATATAATTCTCCGAATAGTTTGACTCTGGTCCAGCAGTGTATAAGTATGCTGTCGTCAGATCTGTCACAGATGGCTGCCTATCCTACTTCGCAGAACGGACAATTCCTAGACCTCCACGTTCTTTGGACGTCCACTCGTAGTTTCAACCATTCACCACAAATGCTCACAAGAGAAGCGGGCGAACAGCCGATTTGCTTCGCAGTTTACGTTATCTTGGCACCGGGTCTTAATAATCTGCCGTTTGTCAAAGTTGACGTCAGTGTACGATTCTTTATTCCTTACCGCGTCAGGTGGCCACAGCCGTCAAGTATCTGGGTGTGACTACTCGAAATGATCTCAAATGGAATCATCAGATTACACAAGTAACGGGTAAGGCGAACTCTAGATTGCGGTTTATTGGTAGAATCCTGAAGCGATGCACTCCTTCAACAAAGGAAATAGCTTACAATACGTTAGTTCGTCCTGTCTTGGAGTATTGTTCGTCTGTATGGGACCCTTACTTGTTGGGTCTGATTCAAGAGATTGAGAAGGTCCAACGAAGAGCGGCAAGATTCATGACTGGTACATTTAGCCATCGCGAGAGCGTTACAAATCTCATAGAAAGTTTGAAGCGGGACACACTTGCAGATACACGGCGCGCTAAACAGAAGGGGCTGCTCACTAAATTCCGAAATCCAATCTCCACCGAGAATGTAGAGCATATATTATTACCACCAACTTTCAAATCGCGCAATGATCACCATTCAAAGATAAGGAAATAAGAGCTCGTACTGAGGCGTTCAGACAGTCATTTTTTCGTCGCGCGATCCGCGAGTGGAACAGAGGGGGGGGGGGGGGGGGGGGATATGATTTAGGCCCGAATTGTGCCCTCCATCAAACACCGCTTGATGCCTAGCGGAGTATATATGTAGATGTGGATGTAGGCGGCATTTTTCTAATGGTGGGCAGTGGTCGTAATGGTATGGCTGATCAGTGTAAGTTTAACGAAGAAAACATCCGACTGGGAGTACAAATTGTACCAAGCTTCTAGCTGGGGAAAAATTCATATATTCATTACTTTCCCACGACGTAACCTTGCCGACTTACACCAATCGACATGCCGTCCAAGTCCAGGGTGCTGATCTCCTCAGAGTGATCTTTGGCTTCCATTGATCTGTGAAGACTGTGCCCTATGGGCTGTTGGTTGAAACTTTTGGATAACTCTCTGTTATTTATCTTCTCTGGTTACGATCTTAAAAGCACGTAAGGAAACTATTATTAGTATGCTGGAAGGGAAAAGCTTAATCCATCAGGAGTTCTGGTGTCATGATGCTGTACGACTGTAGGCAGGTTGTGGATCTGACGGTTCTGTGACATCATACTCGTTTACTCGTACAAACCACCGGCCAAACATCTGAACCTTTCCCTGAAGTGACGTATTCCGGCTACCTAGTTGAGTTCCGTCGTTGGAAAATGCTGAGATAGATCCAACATAAATTCAAGAGATCGAATTTACACCTACCGTAAACCGTCTATGTGAATATCGACAACGTTGCCCCATACTATTGTTCCATAGTCGGGAATGGGCCCCAGCAGTGCCTTACCATGGACGTCTTCCAAGTTCTGTGGCACAGCTGACGTCGAGTTTGGCAGTTGGTACAGTCGGAGCAATCGGGCCATTGCCTTGGCTGTCATATATGTGACATGATGGTGCCAAGCTAGACTCTTGTCGACTACGACACTCAGTCACGTGGTCCTGTTGCCTGCTGCACAGTGCCACCCACATGTCTATCTGTTGCACGATGGCAACGTAACCTTTTTATCGGAACTGGCGCTTCAATAGTTTCACTGAAGTACTCCTTATTGCATCATACGGTCATAGGCAAGAATATTTTAGCTAGAGAAACCTGAGATATCAGCAAACGGAATTAAGATTACAAGAATTCTTTCAGACTGTTTTGAGGGTACTTAGCTGAGAAGTTTTCAGGCCTTTGTTGCCTGGCTTAGATTAAAGACTGGGGTTGGTTTTTGCGATGTATTGTCGGTCTGTTAAACGAAACGAGAAATCATGACTATGACTGCATTTAGTTTGCACGTATTCCTTCACGCTGAGCCCTTTGATGATACCTACTAGCCTGAAAACACAAATCGGTGTGGGGTGGCCCATGCTTCAGCGCACCATCAGGCATTCATCAAACGCACACACACACACACACACACACACACACACACACACACACACACACACACACATTGCATAATGTTTCATTTGACTCTGTATTCCTACTTCACTAAAAATCAATGTTTATCTCAAACACTGTACTGACTTGCCAGTAAATTTGGTCTCTCTCTCTCTCTCTCTCTCTCTCTCTCTCTCTCTCTCTTCTGTGTGTGTGTGTGTGTGTGTGTGTGTGTGTTTGTGTGTATAGTCCACTTTTGGTTATGTCAAATACTGTACAGCCTGATCATCACTATATTTCCTCTCTCTCTGTTTAAGTCAAATTCTGTACTGCCTCATCAGTAAATTTCATCTCTGTCTTCGTAATATTTTACAGGGCGAATGGCAAGGAAAATATACAGATAAAAAAACTCAAAATATAAAGTTTATTATACAATAGATTACGTTCCAAAGGAAGTTAGCCGCACACTTAATTGACTGTGGAATATTCCGAGTTTAAATACACTCCTGCAAATTGAAATAAGAACACCGTGAATTCATTGTCCCAGGAAGGGGAAACTTTATTGACACATTCCTGGGGTCAGATACATCACATGATCACACTGACAGAACCACAGGCACATAGACACAGGCAACAGAGCATGCACAATGTCGGCACTAGTACAGTGTATATCCACCTTTCGCAGCAATGCAGGCTGCTATTCTCCCATGGAGACGATCGTAGAGATGCTGGATGTAGTCCTGTGGAACGGCTTGCCATGCCATTTCCACCTGGCGCCTCAGTTGGACCAGCGTTCGCGCTGGACGTGCAGACCGCGTGAGACGACGCTTCATCCAGTCCCAAACATGCTCAATGGGGGACAGATCCGGAGATCTTGCTGGCCAGGGTAGTTGACTTACACCTTCTAGAGCACGTTGGGTGGCACGGGATACATACGGACGTGCATTGTCCTGTTGGAACAGCAAGTTCCCTTGCCGGTCTAGGAATGGTAGAACGATGGGTTCGATGACGGTTTGGATGTACCGTGCACTATTCAGTGTCCCCTCGACGATCACCAGTGGTGTACGGCCAGTGTAGGAGATCGCTCCCCACACCATGATGCCGGGTGTTGGCCCTGTGTGCCTCGGTCGTATGCAGTCCTGATTGTGGCGCTCACCTGCACGGCGCCAAACACGCATACGACCATCATTGGCACCAAGGCAGAAGCGACTCTCATCGCTGAAGACGACACGTCTCCATTCGTCCCTCGATTCACGCCTGTCGCGACACCACTGGAGGCGGGCTGCACGATGTTGGGGCGTGAGCGGAAGACGGCCTAACGGTGTGCGGGACCGTAGCCCAGCTTCATGGAGACGGTTGCGAATGGTCCTCGCCGATACCCCAGGAGCAACAGTGTCCCTAATTTGCTGGGAAGTGGCGGTGCGGTCCCCTACGGACTGCGTAGGATCCTACGGTCTTGGCGTGCATCCGTGCGTCGCTGCGGTCCGGTCCCAGGTCGACGGGCACGTGCACCTTCCGCCGACCACTGGCGACAACATCGATGTACTGTGGAGACCTCACGCCCCACGTGTTGAGCAATTCGGCGGTACGTCCACCCGGCCTCCCGCATGCCCACTATACGCCCTCGCTCAAAGTCCGTCAACTGCACATACGGTTCACGTCCATGCTGTCGCGGCATGCTACCAGTGTTAAAGACTGCGATGGAGCTCCGTATGGCACGGCAAACTGGCTGACACTGACGGCGGCGGTGCACAAATGCTGCGCAGCTAGCGCCATTCGACGGCCAACACCACGGTTCCTGGTGTGTCCGCTGTGCCGTGCGTGTGATCATTGCTTGTACAGCCCTCTCGCAGTGTCCGGAGCAAGTATGGTGGGTCTGACACACCGGTGTCAATGTGTTCTTTTTTCCATTTCCAGGAGTGTAGTACAATACTTTTTACACTTAATATTTTTACATTTTCACACATTTTATGTTCTTACATTTTTTCACACGTACAAATACAAAAAATTATCTAGATATAAAAAATACTACATTCGAATAAACCACATTTTCGCCAATACACTAAAACTGCAGTTAACTTTAAATTATAGCACAAATCGTTTTCATGTGTTTTTTTGTCACCCAATGTAAACCTGTGAATTTAACACATGTTCCTATTCATCATCATTATTTTTAACACTTTTTAGAATACACGGTATTATAAACAGTGGCTATTACAATTATAATGAGAGAAATATTCCTTAGCTACCCAAGTTTTGTCAAATGTATCTGCCTTAATAAAATGAAAATGACACTGAATTGCATTTTGTGGGGAAACTGCATACGCAGTGAGTCAATACTTTCACAACCTCCAAACATGCCATATATCGCCAATATGACAAAAATGCATGACAGACAAACCAGGAAAAGTGGCTTGTTCCAACATACAAAATGTTTTATTAGTGAGTTCGTACTTGCCGATATCTGTTGAGGGCTATCATGTTTCACCAAGCCAAGTTAAATGCATTGTAAAGAAGTATGAGCTGAGTATACGAAATTTCAATACTTTCCAAAATGATTTATAGAAACATCAAGCATTTTTAGTCCAGCATCAATTGTATTCTGAGCTGCGCCTGTCTGCAGGCTTCTGTTTGAAGCTATCAGCTCATGCCTTGTACAGTCTTTCATGTACGACGCGAGTGCTGTCGATGTCTTTATCTGAAAAAGAAGTATCGAGAGTGCCTTATGAAACAATTCACTTCTGACATATCAGGTGTAGAAGCATGAAACCCGAGTTTGTTTGCAATAATTACGCGTCTGCTGTTTGAAACTGATAAAAAATGTTTTATTCAAAATAATCTCCATTGCTATTTATACTTTTCCTCCACCTCGCCGGCAGGCTATGAATGACACGCCAAAAAAAAAAAACACTTCTTCTTTTGAAGCGAACCAGTCAGCGAGACATTTTCCTACATTTTCATACGAATTGAAGCGTTGTTCAGGGAGAGCGTGTCCCAGTGATCCAAGTAGATGATAATAGGACGGAGCCAAGTCTGCAGAGTAAGTCGCATGCCCTAGTATTTCCCAACTGAACGCCTCGATCGTTTCCCTGACCCGTTTTGCTGTGTGTGATGGGGCGTTATCATGGAGCAATATGACTGTGTTGCCTTTTTCCATATTCTGGTCGTTTTTCACGTAATGTTAAATTTAAATTGAACATTTGCTAATGATAGCGGTCAGTGTTAACGGTTTCACCAGTTTTTAGCAGCTCATGGTAGATAACATTCTTCTGATCCCACCAAACACAGAACATTGTCTCCTTTCCAAAGCGATTTGGTCTTGCAGTGGATGTCGATGGTTTGCCTGGATTCATCCAAGATTTACGACGCTTAGGATTCTCAAAATATATCAATTTTTCATTTTCTGTCACTATTCGATGAAGAAACGACTTTCTTTTATACCTGGAGAGCAGCATTTCACAAGTGGTCTTTCGATTTGCTTGCTGTCTTCCATTCAGTTCATGCGGAATCCATTTTCCCATTTTCTGCACCTTTGCCACAGCTTTCAACCGAAGAGAAACGGATTTCTGTGTAACATTCAATTGTTCCGCGAGTTCCTGTTGATTTGAGTATCAGCTTCATCCAATAAGGCCTGCAATTCGTTGTCTTCGAACTTTTTCTGTGGTTCCCCGCACTCGTCGTTTCTCACGCCAAAATCACCACTTTTGAATTTTTTGAACCTCCCGAGACACTGTGTTTTCCCAAGAGCATGTTCGCCGATAGCTTCGACAAGCATTCGATGCGATCCTGCAGCAGTTTTCTTCAAATGATAACAAAAAACCATTGTTGTACGCAAATCGTAGTTCGTAGGCACAAAAGTCGACGTGTTTACGGGCTTGAAAAAGATACCGATGAATGGAACTTGGGTTATTGTGTGTAGACATTCGTCGTCAGCCGCTACAGAAAGCAGACGGTGCTGCAGAAGCGGTCTCACGGGCGCTACACTGACGGCTATAGCGAAATTCCGGTTTCATACTTCTACACTTAAAGTAGTAAAGGAGTTTTGATATTTGGGGAGCAAAATAGCTGATGATGGTCGAAGTAGAGGGGATATAAAATGTAGACTGGCAATAGCAAGGAAAGCCTTTCTGAAGAAGAGAAATTTGTTAACATCGAGTATACATTTAAGTGTCAGGAAGTTGTTTCTGAAAGTATTTGTATGGAGTGTAGCCATGTATGGAAGTGGAACATGGACGATAAATAGTTTAGACAAGAAGAGAATAGAGGCTTTCGAAATGTGGTGCTACAGAAGAATGCTGAAGATTAGATGGGTAGATCACATAACTAATGAGGAGGTATTGAATAGAATTGGGGAGAAGAGGAGTTTGTGGCACAACTTGACTAGAAGAAGGGATCGGTTGGTAGGACATATTCTGAGGCATCAAGGGATCTCCAATTTAGTACTGGAGGGCAGCGTGGAGGGTAAAAATGGTAGAGGGGGACCAAGAGATGAATATATTAAGCAGATTCAGAAGGATGTAGGCTGCAGTAGGTACTGGGAGATGAAGAAGCTTGCACAGGATAGAGTAGCATGGAGAGCTGCATCAAACCAGTCTCAGGACTGAAGACCACAACAACAACTTCTACGCCTGGTATAAATCTTTATTCAATAAGAAGCATTGTTTTTCTAGGTAAGGGGAGCTAGAATGTAAATTTTTCCTTGGTTTTTCGGATTTTTATCCAGTTACAAAATTTGGAATTTTCTCTTTTAAATTGATATATAAATCACTTAAAAACTCGAATAGAAAGTATTTTATTATTAAAAAATCATCTGCTCCTGTTTAAAAAGTTGAAAAATTTTACACGCATCACTTCAAGATCAAATAAATCTGGTAACTTTTTATATAGAAGGCTGTGGTTAGCAGTATTACGAAGACGAAATTATGTTGATGCTGTTGGTAGCACTGTCGAAAACTATATAGAAGCTTTTCATAACATAATCCCATATAGCACGTAGAATTTCTAATAATTGTGCTGTTATGGGGACCAGTGTGAAAAGGTAATCGACTTGCAGATTCTGAGAACGCACTGTTATAAACGTAATTCGGTGAACCAGGCAAATCTTACCTCTAATAGAAACTATGAACGAACGGGTAATGGAATGGAGGCCTCTGCAGCTATTGAAATTTTCAGTTGATCGGTGGAAGAGACAGGTGTTTGTTATTCTAAGTTATTAGGTGATGGGAACTCAAAAGCATATAAAAATATAGTAGCATCTCGGCCTTATGGTGATAAGAGTATCACAGAACAGGAATGAAACTAAGTCTGAGAAACAAGAAAACTTCTGGTTGTAAAACCATAAGAGGAAGGCTGGCAGAGAAAATTGTTGATGAATTACTAAAATACTACGGGGTGTCCATTAGGAATAAAACTGATGATTTGTTCAGCGGGGGGTAGTGTGGGTTGCATTCTTCCACAAACTTTCAATAAACGACAAACCAATACATCAACGTGCGCCTCCTGGACAAATTCATGGTGCAAGTAACACAGTGCCCAATACTCAAACACTTTATGTAGCCAGAAACATTCCATTCCGGCAGTAGTCATATAGGTCATAAAAACCATTTACAGGGTCTTGACACGTCCCGACTTGGTTAAGCGTGTACATGGACAGGCCCATAATTCAAATGGGTCTTTCTACAATCTCATTTGGACTCTCGTACCAAAATCTGTTTTTGTTGGGAGAGAGACTTTAAAATGGTGGGGGTCTTGATATTGTTATTGCTTTTAACGATGGTAACATTAGTAGGGTGGATGTGCTACCGCTATGGGAATTAAATTCCAGAGTTAACTGTATCAGAGAACTTAAAGGGATGAACAGAGTTCGCATCGATAAAGCACAGTATGCAGCATAAATGGCCACTAAGGAGTCCAGGAGGAAGAAAAGTATAAGATCCGTGTAAAACGCAGCGTGGCGCAGAGTGCCTCTCAGTGAGTAAAAATAAAAAAAGTAAAACAAATATTAGGTAACGTCCTAATTTCAGAAGCTGTTTCTGTAAATTTACATCGTCAGTTGCATTATTCCCTAAATCTAAGGAAACACTTGGAATAGAGTACTGAAATTTTCACTGACCTGCATAAATGTACCGGGTCTACTGGACTAAAATAAAACCGGAATAGTAAGCACAATTAAGATTATTTTTAAAAAAGCACGAAAACTTGTACAAAATTGCGCCCACACAGTTAAAACATTGTTTCCCAAACACTGACTGAAATCCAATGATTTCAGTTCATTACACCAAGAACATAATGTGTAACGTCCTGTAACACTTTCATATATATTGTTACACTCGTTTCAAAAATAAAGGGAAAATACAGGAAACACGAGTAACAAAACGAAAAACTGCCGTTATAGGAGATTCCAAATCCCCTTAAGCTAGGCTGTGGGTGAAATATTTTAGACCAGCCCGATGGGGACTTGATCTAAAAGTCTACACGTCACTTACATTTGAACTAATACTTCATACTGAAGTCGGTGTTGGCTCTTAACCAAACATTCGCAGTCGTCTCATAAACAGCATGTTTACAGACCCACGTCCCTGAAAAGTTCTTTGCTCTTACTGTCGTATAATGTCATTCGTGTTAGTTTATCGCTGTTAATTATGATGCTTATTGTGTATACGTAAGATGTAATCACTCTTTACTAAAGTGGTTACCAATGAACGACACTACAGTACACAAACGGATGCCTCTGTCTGTGATATTAAGAAGGAGTACCACAGCTGAAATCGGTTACCTAAGAGAAATACACTGAGGTAACAAGAGTCACGCGATAGCGATTTGCACACACGCAGATAGCGGTAGAATAGCGTACACAGGATATAAAAGGGCAGTAAATTGCCGTAGCTATCATTTGTACTCAGGTGGTTCATGTAAAAGATTTTCGACGTCACTACGTCCGCATGACGGGAATTAACAGACTCTGAACGCGGAAAGGTAGTTGGAGACATTCCGTTTCGGAAATCGATAGGGAATTCAATATTCCGAGACCCACAGTGTCAAGAGTGTAACGAGGATACCAAATTTCAAGCGTTGCCTCTCACCACGCACCTGCAGTGACCGATGGCCTTCACTTAACGACCGAGAGCAGCGGCGTTTGCGTAGAGTTGTCAGTGCCAACAGTCAAGCAACACTGATTGATATAAAAGCAGAAATCAGTGTGGGACGTACGACGAACGTATTGGTTAGGACATTGCGGCGAATTGTGGCTTTAATGGGATGTGGCAACTGATGGCCGACGCGAGTGCCTTTGTTAACAGTACGACATCGCTTGTAGCGCCTCTTCTGGGCTCAAGACGACATCGGTTGAACCCTAGACGACTAAAAAACAGTGGCCTGGTCGGATGAGTCCCGACTTCAATTGGTAAGAGCTAACGAAGCCGTGGATCCATTGCCAACAAGGCAGTGTGAAAGTTGGTGGTGGCTCCATAATGGTGTGGGCTCTGTGTTCGTGGAATGGACTGGGGCCCTCGTCCAACTGAACCGATCTTTGATTGGAAAAGATTATGTTCGATTGCTTGGAGGCCATTAGAGCCGTTCGATTGCTTGGAGACCAGTTAGAGCCATTCATGGTCTTCACGTCGCAAAACGACAACGTCATGTCACAGGGCCACAGTTGTTCCAGATTGGTTTGAAGAACATTCTGGAATATTCAGAAGAATGATTTGACCACCCAGATCGCCCGACATGAATCCCCATTGATGTTTTATGGGACATAATAGAGAGTTCAATTCGTGCACAAAATCCTGCAGCGACAACACTTTCGCAGTTATGGACGGCTATAGAGTCACCATAGCTCAACATTTCTGCAGGGAACTTCTAACGACTTGTTGAGTCCATGCCACGTAGAGTTGCTCATTACGCCGGGCAAAAGGAAGTCCGACATGATGTTAGAAGGCATCTCACGACTTTTGTCACCTCAGTGCATCTCGCGTTTATGCCTGCAAATAAAGATATGAATAGAAAAAGTTTTCTCGATGTTCTGATACTGTTATCTATAGGAAGGGAGCAATGCCAGAGGTCTCTAGCGAAATGCAGACACTGACATTAATTCCACCCTGACCGCAAATAAATGTAACGTATTGCACGAAAATCAGTGGAGCCTACATTATTACTTATTATAAACAGCCACAGCCTAAAAATGCTAGGAGCAAAGTTACTAGCCAGCTTTTCATACAAAACTTAAAATTTTGGTTTCGACATGTGGAATGAACGTGGGTTAAGACTGAAGAGATAAATGCGAGGACGTTTCACAAGTTTGTAACTTGTGCTATAGGTCACTAGTCGCTATGTCTTTATGTTGCACGATAAAAACGGAGAATCACTTTTATCTGTTTATTTACTTTGTTTCTGTTTGTTGTATTGCGCATTATCGTATTACCGAGTCCCTGCGACAATAAATTTCGCTGCGGTGATATTACGGAATACTGTACCAGTATGCCAAAGTGAAACATCCCTCGAAAATGAATTTGGATCTATGGCATGCAGCAGATTTGCATTTATCGATTTTTTTTAAATCTTCGCTTATAGAAAAAATAAAATATCATTCTCACATAATCGTCTTCTAAGTCGTAGAAACGATTATTACAGTTTCCTATTGCAAGTAGATTTGAATAAGTCATATGGCTTCGAGATCTGTGTAATGTGGAAATGACTCGCACTGTCATGTGCAATTGTGAACTGCTTGAAATGTGTGTACAGGTGATTGTAACTAAGTGCAGCTACTCAGAGAGATTCCGTGTGCGCTTTAATTATCGTACAACAGCCAAACTTGGTAGATTTGCTAATGCCTTAATGCGGAACCAAGTTACGCCAGAAAGAAATTAGTTCCAATTACGGCCATCAGGTGCAAAGCTGCAAATCTGGTGCTAGAAAGACTCTCGTCAAGTATCCGGTGCTCATACTGAACAAATTCTGCAAGCGGTGCTTAATAAAAAAAATTAACAATATGCCTTTCTCCCATCTTTGACGCTTTCTGCCCACGCCCCGTTTCTAATCCATTATATATGGAAACAATTCTGTACATCTCCCTTGCATTCACATGGGCAAATTTGCACCTGTTGATCAAAAATGGCACTAATTTTTCAAGCGTAAATCGGTTCCACATTAACCAGTCATAACGTCTACCAAGTTTCGCCGCTAGACGAAGTTTTGCATCGCCTCGGTTCAGAGAGTTTCGAAACCTGTACAGAAAATTGGAACAGAGGGCAACGTAAACATAATTTTCCGCCCTTTTTATTGCTCATGAAAACTACACATTGCATGTTGTGCCACCATAAAACCAGACCTTCAGAGGTGGTGAGCCAGATTTCTCTACACACCGGTACCCCAAATACCCAATAGCACGTCCTATTGCATTGATGCATGCCTGTTTTCGTCGTGGCGTACTATCTACAAGTTCATCAAGGCACTGTTGGTCCAGATTATCCCACTTCTCAACGGCGATTCGGTGTAGATCCCTCAGAGTAGTTGGTGGGTCACGTGGCCCATAGACAGCCCTTTTTCATCTATCCTAGGCATGTTCAATAGGGTTCATGTCTGGAGAACATGCTGGCCACTCTAGTCGAGCGATGTCGTTATCCTGAAGGAAGTCATTCACAAGATGTGCACGATGGGGGCGCGAACTGTCGTCCATGAAGATGAATGCCTCGCCAATATGGTTGCACTATCGGTCTGAGGATGGCATTCACGTATCGTACAGCCGTTACGGCGCCTTCCATGACCACCAGCGGCGGACATCGGCTCCATATAATGCCACCCCAAAACAGTAGGGAACCTCCACCTTGCTGCACTCGCTTGGCAGTGTGTCTAAGGCGTTAAGTCTGACCGGGTTGCCTCCAAACACGTCTCTGACGATTGTCTGGTTGAAGGCATATGAATTTGATGCCTATCCCGAGCGATCAGTTCAGCATGTTGTTGGGCCCATCTGTACCGCGCTGCATGGTGTAGTGGTTGCAAGGATGGACCTCGCCACGGACGTCGGGAGTGAAGTTGCGCATCATGCAGTCTACTGCGCACAGTTTGAGTCGTGACACGACGCCCTGTGGCTGCACGAAAAGCATTATTCAGCATTGTTGCGTTGCTGTCAGGGTTCCTCCGAGCCATAATACATAGGTAGCGGTCATCCACTGCAGTAGTAGCCCTTGGCCGGCCTGAGCGAGACATGTCATCATGTCACTCTGTATGCCCTCCATGTCCGAACAACGTCGCTTTGGTTCACTCCGAGATGCCTGGACACTTCCCTTGTTGAGAGCCCTTCCTGGCACAAGTATCAATGCGGACGCGATTGAACCGCGGTATTGACCGTCTAGGCATGGTTGAACTACAGACAACACGAGCCGTGTACCTCCTTCCCAGTGGAATGACTGGAACTGATCGGCTGTCGGACCCCCTTCGTCTAATAGGAACTGCTCATGCTTGGTTGTTTACATCTTTGGGCGGGTTTAGTGACATCTCTGAACAGTGAAAGGGACTTTGTTTGTGATACAAGTGCATGGGGGCGTAATTATAATACAATAAACATAATTTTAGTAGCTGTGTGTCCGGTTACGAAGTCTCGTAACCGGTTGGCCCTGAGTAGTATTAGTACGCAATCTGACTGCATAAAATGACAATAAAGAATGAAAGGAAATTTCCGTTAACACAATTGATTAATTAAGTCCCCTGCAACTATAAAAGCTACGAAACAACAAAGCACAAGTGTAACTGTTCTGTGTGTGGAAGTGTGATTCAACGTACACGTATCTGGCACGGTTCTTCCTCAATACTATAACTGCACATAGAAACCAGAATTACAAGTCTAATACGTGAACTCGAGCCAGATGCTTTGTTGACTGAACCTGTGACCAAGAGGCATGGTTATTAAAGAAATGTGAAATAAAAACATTTTTGTTACCTCCATATATATTGACAAAACATACACTGTGATCATTGCAACATCTTCCATATATACATTACACCAACCGAACAGCTGCACACGACATGCTCTCAACTAGTACTGCCCTCGACCTCCTCTCAACAAGTACTTCCCAAGACAACATCTGAACTACTACTGCCCTCGACATTCTCTGAACAACTACTGCGCCAGTGGAGGCGGTGGAATAATACTCTTTGGCGCCATCTCTGGCGCTGTGACTCAGTGTAGCCACCTTTCACAATATCCATAGTAAACGTCTATATTCAGGAGTTCTGGGAACCAGGGTGAAGCAAAACCTTTTTTTGATGTGTCTATATGACAGCGTAGTCACATGCATTAGCCTGGGCACGTCGAAACTCAGATCTAATTTTTCAAGCAAACTTTGGACACTAAAGAGTTTTATCAGGCCAATGCCGGAGGAGTCATTTAATTTGCCACTTTAGGATGGTGAATGGAGGATTCACTATGACGTTGCTTTCTTTAATAGTTTGAAAAGATACTATTTTCTAGTTATTAATTCGAAAACGTGGTACTTTTTGTTGAATCACACAGCAGAGAGGAAGAACGCTTGTATTTCGAAAAGTACGCCATATACATGTAATGCATAGTGAGATGTACAATCCTTCACATACGACGACTATTCTGTTCGTTCAAAATTATACAAACGTTCTGAATTTTGCATAAATTAGCATTATGTTCAAGAGGATCAAAACGGACCGAAATGGAACGTAATGGACCGGAACAGAACAATACGGGCGGGACATCACTGAAAGGGTCAGTGTGGAACGAAACGGTACGTGACGGAACTGAATGGATCGGAACAAAACGGAACGGTAGGAGCAGATCGAAATGGAATGGAGCGGATAAGAACAGAACAGATCGGAATGGAACGAAACAGAAAGGATCGGGAAGCAACAGCTGACCATCGCTATGTTTCTTTTTTTCCCGAACCATTTGAATTTAACGTGATAAGCTGCATGTGAGCAGTTCTGTGTTGTGGTATAAACTGAGATATTTGCTTGTAATAGGTTCAGATATTGATTGAGCATTTTGGTTGTTGATATCCTTCTCAGTTCCGTTGGACGAAAGATTAGTCTTAAAAATTAGGAGTAAAAATCTCGACGAAATATCCGCAGAAAATGCGGTTACTGCAAAAAAGGCAAGATGAAGATGAGTCTCTACTGGAAAATATATTTGATCTTATTTCTCAACTGCTGTAGGGACTGAGACAGCTATTCTGAAAGAATTCAGAAGAAGGTGAAGAAGATCATAACAAACAAATGAATGTATTTAAGGAAGCAAAAGATGGAGATATTGGAAGAGGAGGAGAATAACAATAAGAAGAATATGATGAGGAATATGGTGATGGAGAAGAAGAAGAACCCACAATAGAAAATTGAAGTAGAGACAGGGGGTAAGTTGGTAGCATCATTTTTCCTAGACGAACAGATAAAGCATATGATATTGTGTGTGGCATCAGCGTTGAACTGACAACAAGAGTATGGATGGTTGGTGATCACTGGTTGATGCTGAAGGAGATGATTTAATAATTCACAGTATAAGATAGTGGGTAGCGATAGGACTATGTAATCTGTTGTTTAAAATTAAACCTCCTAAAACGAGTAAGACAACACAAGATCTCCAAAATTGTGATGAAATTTTCGGTGCTACTAATGTTCATAAGCAGAAATCTCTCCCTCAGGCAAGCAAATTCTAGCACAGGCTGTAAATATACCAACAGCGTTCGACATAACCAACCACATGGTAAATAGAAGGAGAAGAAGATGAAGGCAGGCCATGACAAAGATATTAAAACCAAAGAAATCAATGCACTTATGCATAATGGAAATTTGGAAGGATAAAGAAAAGGATTATGACGAGGAAGACGACGTTCAGAATTGGTCTCTGACAAATCGCCAGCAAATATCGATTTTGTCCACCGTAATGAATTGAATGAATCGTTTTAGTGATTAGTTTTTTTAATAGCTTTGAAAGTAGTGGGCAGTAATTCACGTGATAGTTAAATAATATCTATTGAAGGGGAACTTCGAGAAAATCGATTATTGTTTGAGGTTTACAATGGTTGTGCAAAATAAAGTAAAAGACTCAATTGCAGAATGGAAAGTTGTGTAATATACCGTCCATTGACAATCGGTCAAAAAAATATTTTTCGGAAGATGAGGAAACAGTTTACGTACTTTCTGGATGGGATTTCGCGCGAGGAACAGCATGCTTTTGATTTTGGGAACAGATGGAGAGAGAATGTATTTGATTTCAAAGGAGAACTGAATATACGAAGTCTGTTCTAAAAATCACGGAATATTCGTAATTTCACGCCAATGGTGTGTTGGACCGAAATGTGGTTGGCGCCGCTGCACACGCCTATGTTTATCGTGTAACTGCTGGAAGTTTCTTTATTGTTTGTCTGTTAGTTATTGATCAGTACCGTATTGAGTAGAACGTTCCATAGCACAGTTAGCGAATTTCGAGAGGACATAGTAAGAGGAGCAGCAAGTCAGCATTAAATTTTGCCTGAGGCTCAAGAAAATCTTGAATAGAGACACACCAAATGATGCAGAAAGCCTACGGTGAGGACTGCGTAAGCTGTACTCTGTGTTACGGTTAACACGGCTTAAAAATAGCCGGACGGAAGTTAAAGATGACCGTTGTTCAGGAAAACTTTCGACGTCTGTTGACGACGCATATATCAGGACCGTCAACGAAACTGCGCGTACCAATCGAAGACTGTCCGAGAGATTGCAGAAGAATGTAAATTTCAGTTGGATAATGTCATGAAATCCTGAGACACCATCTTGGAATGCATCGTGTTGCCGCCAAGTTCGTCTCACGGCACATGAGTCAGGACCAGGAAGACCTCACTCTATGAAAAGCTTTTGAATCGGAGCTTTTGAATCGCGCAAATGAGAACGACATGTTCCTTAAGAGAATCATAACTAGGGATGAGACGTGGGTCTACGGTTATGATGTTAAGACCAAGGTTGAATCTTCACAGTAGGTTGGGAAAGGTTCTCAAAGATCAAAAAATCTCGTCAGGTCAGGTCACATGTCAAAGCCATGATGACAGTTTTCTTTGACTTTGAAGGATTAGTTCATCATGAAGTCGTGCCACAGGGACAGACTGTTAATCTGTGGTACTATCGGGACGTGTAGCGACGCCTGCGAGAAAATGTGGGAAGAATTAGGCCTGAAACGTGCCGAGACAATTCATGGCTCTTGCATCATGATAGCGCATCCTTTTGGTGCTTCACTATTGCTCAGAAAACGAAACCACCGTGCTGCTCCATTGGAAGGGCAAAGATTTGCAACGATAGACGAGATGAAAGAAAATTCTCAGTCGGCTCTTCGCACGATCCAGAAGGATGCGTACCTAGACTGCTACCGGAAGTGAAAACAGCGTTGGGAGCGGTGTATCAGTTATGGAGGGAAGTATTTCGAAGGAGACCATGCACAATAAGTAAAAGATAAGCGTACAAAAATTTGTTTGACGAAGTTCTGGAATTTTTTGAACGACCTCGTACAGGCAGAATGATAGTACCATTGTTAAAAGCTGGTCGTCACAGAAAGTGAGAGTTCAGCAGATGCGCATGTGTTTATATTATATACCGTTTGCCCATAAACACAGTCTGTATCAGTTCCAGGCAGAGGCAGCGGTCAAAACTTGTTTATCTGATGGAGATGTCTCACACATTTTATTTCGTTGTAACAACCTACTGTGTGCAATAGATGAAATTTTAAAAATGATGTTGAAGGATCATATGCTTCCATCGTGTGTGATGAATTAAGATAATAAACTATTTCTGATTCAGTACAAAGTTAGCTGTGGTTGTAGAGTATGTGCGAAAATCCAAAAAAATAAACTTATAATAAAATTTACACCTGGAGTATTTTTGTTTTGGTTTTTCCGTCCCATCCGTCTTTGTAACATATTATACAGTTTATCCTTCATTCACGTAAAAGTTACAAAAAGAGAGAGAGAGATTATATTTCATGTAAACTAGGTTTTTACATATTTTTGATGTTAGAAATACTGTGAGCTATACCATAATGTAACTGATGACACATTACACTCATCAGGCAGAACGTTAGATACTCAGGTATTTTGGTGAATAATGCATCTACATCTACGTCCATACTCCGCAAGCCACCTGACGGTGTGTGGCGGAGGGTACCTTCAGTACCTCTATCGGTTCTCCCTTCTATTCCAGTCTCGTATTGTTCGTGGAAAGAAGGACTGTCGGTATGCCTCTGTGTGGGCTCTAATCTCTCTGGTTTTATCCTCATGGTCTCTTCGCGAGATATACGTAGGAGGGAGCAATATACTGCTTGACTCTTCGGTGAAGGTATGTTCTCGAAACTTCAATAAAAGCCCGTACCGAGCTACTGAGCGTCTCTCCTGTAGAGTCTTCCACTGGAGTTTATCTATCATCTCCGTAACGCTTTCGCGATTACTAAATGATCCTGTAACGAAGCGCGCTGCTCTCCGTTGGATCTTCTCTATCTCTTCTATCAACCCTATCTGGTACGGATCCCACACTGCTGAGCAGTATTCAAGCAGTGGGCGAACAAGCGTACTGTAACCTACTTCCTTTGTTTTCGGATTGCATTTCCTTAGGATTCTTCCAATGAATCTCAGTCTGGCATCTGCTTTACCGACGATCAACATTATATGATCATTCCATTTTAAATCACTCCTAATGCGTACTCCCAGATAATTTATGGTATTAACTGCTTCCAGTTGCTGACCTGCTATTTTGTAGCTAAATGATAAAGGATCTATCTTTCTGTATATTCGCAGCACATTACACTTGTCTACATTGAGATTCAATTGCCATTCCCTGCACCATGCGTCAATTCGCTGCAGATCCTCCTGCATTTCAATACAATTTTCCATTGTTACAACCTCTCGGTACACCACAGCATCATCTGCAAAAAGCCTCAGTGAACTTCCGATGTCATCCACCAGGTCATTTATGTATATTGTGAATAGCAACGGTCCTATGACACTCCCCTGCGGCACACCTGAAATCACTCTTACTTCGGAAGACTTCTCTCCATTGAGAATAACATGCTGCGTCCTGTTATCTAGGAACTCCTCAATACAATCACACAATTGGTCTGATAGTCCATATGCTCTTACTTTGTTCATTAAACGACTGTGGGGAACTGTATCGAACGCCTTGCGGAAGTCAAGAAACACGGCATCTACCTGTGAACCCGTGTCTATGGCCCTCTGAGTCTCGTGGACGAATAGCGCGAGCTGGGTTTCACATGACCGTCTTTTTCGAAACCCATGCTGATTCCTACAGAGTAGATTTCTAGTCTCCAGAAAAGTCATTATACTCGAACACAATACGTGTTCCAAAATTCTGCAACTGATCGACGTTAGAGATATAGGTCTATAGTTCTGCACATCTGTTCGACGTCCCTTCTTGAAAACGGGGAAGACCTGTGCCCTTTTCCAATCCTTTGGAACGCTACGCTCTTCTAGAGACCTACGGTACACCGCTGCAAGAAGGGGGGCAAGTTCCTTCGCGTACTCTGTGTAAAACTGAACTGGTATCCCATCAGGTCCAGAGGCCTTTCCTCTTTTGAGCGATTTTAATTGTTTCTCTATCCCTCTGTCGTCTATTTCGATATCTACCATTTTGTCATCTGTGCGACAATCTAGAGAAGGAACTACAGTGCAATCTTCCTCTGTGAAACAACTTTGGAAAAAGACATTTAGTATTTCGGCCTTTAGTCTGTCATCCTCTGTTTCAGTACCATTTTGGTCACAGAGTGTCTGGACATTTTGTTTTGATCCACCTACCGCTTTGACATAAGACCAAAATTTCTTAGGATTTTCTGCCAAGTCAGTACATAGAACTTTACTTGCATATGTGGAAATACAGTAATTATTGATGTGTAGATGTGTGTGTGTGTGTGTGTGTGTGTGTGTGATGAATAGCGCCAATTTACGCAATTCAGGTGAAGCTTATGTAAGTTTTTCATTTGGAATACTTTCGAACATGGTGCAAAAGAATCGGGTACTTTTGAATATCGAGGACTATACATACTGACTAGCTATTTAGTTTTAGTTGAAATATACCGCACTGTAATTGGCTGTTTCATTTTTAGAGATGAAATTAATTTTCAATTTCCCACAAGTGACATGTTGGGTTTTTTTAATTTCAAACCCACCTTTATTATGATGATGTCTATTCAAAAACATTGATGACATCATACATGCATGTGAGGGACATCTGATAACCTTCAGTAGATGCTTGAAGATGATGTAATGTAAGCTTAAGAATACATTCAATTATATTCCAACTAAAAGTGTGGTGACATTTTTCCTTTTGTTACAGACTTGCACAATCTGCCAAATTAATGTTGGCTATTGCAATTTTTGTAAGCCACAGTCTCCAGAACTATGTGAATATTGAGATTGTATGGAATGGTTATTTAATGGAAAAGTTAGAGAAACATCCATATAAGATGTTGTTTGAATACCTCGTTCGTATCTTTCTTGTCACTATTTCATGTGAGTATTACAAATTTCATACACAATAAAATTATAGTAGTAGATTAAGTCATAATGTTTCAGAAATGTAAAGAAAGGTGTACTAATGACTATGAACTTGCAAATTCAAATTTAGCATAGGATGTCGGCAGATTTCACAAAGGTGAAAGAAATTAGTCTTTTTAACACCTAAGAATTGTAGGTCAAAGTCATCATCTTTTTAATTTGCCTTCACTTAAATATCTATAACTATGTTTTTACCATGATCATATTATGGAATTCACAGTATTTCCTTTTTCATGTTCACAGTCGTTCTGGCAGTAGCAGTTCCAAATTTGGAGCTGTTTATATCTCTGTTTGGTGCACTCTGCCTGTCAGCTATTGGAATTGCTTTCCCAGCCATAATTTATTGCCTCTGCGTCTGGAACAACAAAACCACTCGATTCAAATTTGTGCTGTTGATTTTGCGAACTGGTTTTATAGTCTTGTTTGCTGTGGTGGGATTTGCTGTAGGAACTTACACCTCACTTTCAAACATTGTCATTGAATTCAGCTGATGTCATGATTGAAAGCCAAACGTTTTAAGAAGACTAGTCACTGACGATTCTTCTAAAACAACCAGTGTTGAAGAAGTGCTCAGTTACAGACATCGTATGTCTCATTCTCCTAACTGAGTGGTGGAAGTGTGAATTATGCAGTTCACATATGCAGTTTGCTCTCAGTTCGGGCAACATACAAAAGCTGGAAGTAGAAAGCTGTTGCAGTGAACATAAACCATCTGAAAGTCTTTCTGCAAATGTCTTTTAAATGTTATAAAGCTTAATTCAACAAAATGTATAGTATCATACAGTACTGAACTTGTTTGAAATATCTTAGCACAACTACATCATTTGGAGAGCTGGATTATATATGATCCACCTTAAAAATGTACGATATGATAAATGAACACAATACTAACTGAGAAGGCCAACGCAAAGTGTCGTTAGTCACCAGAACATTAAAATATTTATTGTTTTCTTGTTTACGTATTTTCTGTACGATTTGTTGCAAGGAAATATTTTCATTCCACCTGATCCTATACTGAAGTCTCTGCATAAATGAATAATGTTATTTCTACAAATGATACAAGAGATTGTTATCAATTACCCTCCAAACTTTCAAGAAGACAAACAATACCGGTTTTTGTTCCAATTAATAGAGTGAGAGCAATATGTTAATTGAACTTTAGACAATATGATATACCATTAGTACTTAGGTGTAAATGCATATTATCTCAATATCTGAAATATACTTGTATTATCAATTGCTCATAAAATACGCAAATAGTGATTGTGTTTAATTCGACACTGTAAATCGCCAGATGTATAAAGAGATCTATATTAAGTGCATGTAAATAGAAATTTAAAATCTATCCTGTCATTTCAGTGCAACTAACATTAGTTGTCAAGAATGTAATCATCGGAATTACGCAATTCAAGAAACATTTTCAGACTAAAAATTAATGAGAAATTGTCTTCAGTTATTAAAGATGATTGCCAATACAGAAATTCACAAAACTTTAACTGTTAATAGAATATTTCAAATAAATTTGATCATCTTATTGTTTCTCTGATGCATGTGTTATATTTTAAACAAACTAGTGTTAAGTGTTTATTTGTATAGTCTCCTTCAAACTGCTGTCTTGACATATGAATATAAGTAGTTATTATGAAAGTCATGTTGCAGAGTTTGTTGATAGTATTAAATCCAGTCTTGCACATATTACCTTGTATGTATGAATTTGCAGCAACTGTGAGTGTCTATATGTTGTCTTATTGCTGTATCAGTATTGTGAATGATAATAAATTATTAAAATACGTTTTGAATAATATCACATCATTAATATGCATTTCTCTTAATGTTCATACAAACCCGACGTATTATTGTTATTATGTGTGAAAATATGTACAAAAATACAAAAGAAGTGACAGCTCAGAAGTCTGAAGGTACCAAGCAGAAAGAAATGTAAATGATAACTCTGGCAATGTCGAAGAAGATGGTACACTGAAAGATGAGATGATTGTGTGTTTTAGTATACAGCTTCCCATATAGAGCAACGTACATTCACTAAGAGTTTGTTGAGATATTATTTGGTATTTGTGTACGAGTTAAATAACAGCTGACTGTCAATAATTTTAATTCCTTTAAGGCCTCACTAAATTACTCTTCTGTAAAGTTACATTGATATTTTTCTGCACTCTGCACTAATCTGCTTCATGATGGCTATGCAAGAAGTTGCTAATTACTCCAGATCAGCACCACATGACTTTCTCAGACAAATGTGATAAAGCATTTTCTTTGAATCTACAACATTCTGCAAGAATTTTACTTACTTTTGTGCAATTAGGGGAACGGAGGCCATGGGCTAAATATGCACTGTTGATGATTATATTTACATTGAACTTTCCTGATACTGAAGTAAGTGCTCAGTCTTGTATTCAGGAACTGCTGGACGACCAGAATAACCAAAGAGATGCTAGCACCAATTGATTGATAAAATTGATAAACAGGCCCAAATTTAAGTTCGACATACTGAGAAATGAAATTACCTAAAATCTGAAAGGAGCGCTAATCCAACCTGTTCACAAGAATGACAGTAATCAGATTCCATAGGAACAAGTAAGCCTAAGCTGAATGTTTATAGAACATGTTAAAATATAATTCACAAAAAAAATTATCAGAAAATTTTAGAGAGTAGAAAAATATTTCCAGTATTACATACTGTGTTACTGTCAACACTCTACTGTGAGAAACGCCTGTACGGAATAGTGTGTCACAATGGAACTTTTCATCTTAGATTTGAAAATCGACGCTTTATATCTGTGGACAGGAAACAAAAACCGAGCGAACTGCAGAATCTAGGTTCTGTGAAAACATAAGAACAATTGCCGTCGTCAACGTTTTTTTATTTTTTCTTCGAAATAAATGTAAAAAATCAGAAGCCCTTACATATAAACACTAATGAAAGTTTAAGGTTACCTAAGAAATGTTACCTATGAAATGTTGTTTTTGTAAGTATCCCTTTCGTCTGAATATTTTATGAAATGAGGTATGTGCCAGTTCCTGTGCCCTTAAAAATGGGTAAGTGCCCTGAGGTATCACACAATGAAGGGCAAAATATACAATTGCAGAGTAAGCAAACAACAAGTTATAGACAACTTCTTCGTAAAGAAAGGGGAAAATAAATTTTTGGATAATTTTTTTCGTAAAACGTAAGAAATAAGTACTAAAATCTCAAACAGTAGGCCCTAAATAAAAAGTAGAGTGTTCTTGAAAACATTGTTAATGAAACAATTAATCTGAAAAAATAGTGTAAGTACTTTTCCTTAGGATATATAAAAGTATCAAAACGTTATTAAATGTGGGAGCGCTGGACGCGCAGCGTTCTTTTAATTTCATCTTGCATTTGAAATATAAAAGCACTCTCGTCTCATTCTTCGCAATGGCTACATGCATCAGCAAGCAGTCTTCATACAATTGTCTTTTGATTGATACTGACGCTTTCGACTTGCAGCCCTCGATGAGATGGTCTATTCATATGATCAGGATCCATGATAACATTCAAATGAGGTAAAATTGTGTCTGTTACAGATAGCTGTTTGACTTCATGTGGCATTCAGAATGGTGTGTCTTTATTCTCATCTTCAGTTGCTTCAGGATACACGGTGATCAGAATCTGTCTCTCTGCTAAGCATCTGTAAATTCAAGTGACTTAAAGAAAGCTCCACCTACTCGCGACGACAATTATAAACCATTTGTAATTATCTTTTTTTAACTCTTTTTTATGATGTTCGAGAGGAAAGTTACATAGTCTGACTCGATGTTAATTCACAGCCAACGTGGGTAACCTGTACGTATAATCTGCTAGTGTATTACATTTGGTTTGTTTTGCAGTAATATTTTTGAACATATATTGTGTTCGAATATTATAAATTACCTCAGAGAAAACGACATAATGACCAATTGTCAGCACGGATTCAGAAAATAGCGTTCTTGTGAAACACAACTATCTCACGAAGTAATGGGCGCTATCGAAAGAAGATGTCAAATTAATACCATATTTGTAGATTTACAGAAGGCCTTTGACACTGCTCCTCACAAGCGACTTCTAGCGTTCGTATGGAGTATCGCCTCAGTTGTGAGACTAGATTAGTGATTTCCTGTTAGAAAGGCACAGTTCGTAGTAACTGCCGAAAAGTCATCGAGTAAAACAGAAGTTATATAGCGCGTTCCCCAAGGAAGTGCTGTAGGCCCTCTGCTGTTCCTGATCCATATAAACGACATAGGAGACAGTCTCAGCAGTCCTCTTAGACCTCTTTGCAGATGATGTCATGTACGTCTTACAAAGTCACCAAATGATTAAAACCAATTGCAAAATGATTTAGTCAAGATACTTGTATGATGCGAAAACTGGCAATTGACTCCAAATAATGAAAAGTATGAAGACATCAACATCAGTACTAAAGGAAATCCGCTAAATTTCAGTCACACGATAAATCACACAAATCTAAAGTCTGTAAAGTCAACTAAATACTTAGGAATTACAGTTATGAGTAACTTAAATTGGAACGATCACATAGCTAATGTTGTGGGAAAACCGAACCAAAGACTGATTTATTGCAGAACACTTAGAAAATGTAACAGGTCTACTAATGAGACTGCTTACACAACACTTGTCCGCCCTCTGTTGGAGTACTGCTGTGCGTTGTGGAATGCCGGCCGCGGTGGCCGTGCGGCTCTAGGCGCTGCAGTCCGGAACTGTGGGTTCGAATCCTGCCTCGGGTATGGATGTGTGTGATGTCCTTAGGTTAGGTAGGTTTAAGTAGTTCTAAGTTCTAGGGGACTGATGACCTAAGATGTTAAGTCCCATAGTGCTCAGAGCCATTTGAATTTTGCGTTGTGGAATCCACATCAGATGGGACTAATGGAGGACATTGAAAAAGTTCAAAGGTGAGCAGCTGATTTCCTATTACCCCGAAACAGGGGAGAGAGTGCCACGGATATGATAAGCGGATTGGCGTGAAAATTGTTAAAATAAAAGCGTTTTTCGTTGCGTCAGATCTTCTCGTGAAGTTCCAGTCACCAACTTTCTCCTCTGATTTGGAAAATATTTTATTGACGCCCACCAACATACGGAGAAATGATCGTTATATAAAAAAAAAAAAAAAAAAAAAAAAACCAAGAAAAATCTGAGTTCGCAGGAAAGTTTTAAGAGCTCGTTTTGCCCGTGCACCGTTCGAGAGTGGAACGGTAGAGGAATAGGTTCCAGCTGGTTCGATGAAACCTCTGCCAGGCACTTAATTGTAACTGCAGAATAATCATGCAGATGTAGATGGTCGGTTGGTTTGGGGAAGGAGACCAGACAGCGTGGTCATCGGTCTCATCGGATTAGGGAAGGATGGGGAAGGAAGTCGGCCGTGCCCTTTCAGAGGAAACATCCCGGCATTTGCCTGGAGTGATTTAGGGAAATCACGGGAAACCTAAATCAGGATGGCCGGACGCGGGATTGAACCGTCGTCCTTCCGAATGCGAGTCCAGTGTCTAACCACTGCGCCACCTCGCTCGGTAGATGTAGATGTAGACGTGCACTGCGACTCTGCAAATTCGTCATTTTACCCCCTTTTCCTTGATGTACCGATTCTAGGGCGTGTATTTATCCTCTATGTTGAACCTTTTAGCTTAGTTTCATGAGAAACGTATTCCATACACTCACGTTGCGTTTTTCTCAGGGGTTACATTACACGTGTATGCCCCTTTTGCATTTATAAGACATTTTCAGCAGTCCAGGTATGTTGACGCAGATGGATGTAGTTTCTCGACACATCCTGCGGCTGAGGTGACGTAATTGCAAATCATCGCATTCATCTCTCAGTGTCTATGTTTTCAGTTTACTACGCAATATCGGTAACATGCGACAATAACATTTGTCCTTGCACAAATCGACTCAATAAATTGTGATTTCGTATATAGGGTGGTCCATTGATAGTGACGGGGCCAAATATCTCACGAAATAATTATCAAATAAAAAAACTACAAAGAACGAAACTCGTCTAGCTTGAAGGGGGAAACCAGATGGCGCTATGGTTGGCCCGCTAGATGGCGCTGCCGTAGGTCAAACAGATATCAACGGCGTTTTTTTAAAATAGGAACCTCCATTTTTTATTACATATTCGTGTATTACGTAAAGAAATATGAATGTTTTAGTTGGACCACTTTTTTCGCTTTGTGATAGATGGCGCTATAATAGTCACAAACGTATAAGTACGTGGTATCACGTAACATTCCGCCAGTGCGGACGGTATTTGCTTTGTGATACATTACCCGTTTTAAAATGGACCATTTACCAATTGCGGAAAAGGTCGATATCGTGTTGATGTATGACTATTGTGATCAAAATGCCGACCGGGCGTGTGCTATGTATGCTGCTCGGTATCCTGGACGACATCATCCAAGAGTCCGGACCGTTCGCCGGATAGTTACACTATTTAAGGAAACAGGAAGTGTTCAGCCACATGTGAAACGTCAACCACGACCTGCAACAAAAGATGATGCCCAAGTATGTGTTTTAGCTGCTGTCGCGGCTAATCGAAACATCAGTAGCAGACAAATTGCCCGAGAATCGGGAATCTCCAAAAATTCGGTGTTGAGAATGCTACATCAACATCGATTGCACCCGTACCATTTTCTGTGCACCAGGAATTACATGGCGACGACTTTGAACGTCGTGTACAGTTTGGCCACTGGACACAAGAGAAATTACGGGACGATGATAGATTTTTTGCACGCGTTCTACACTCCTGGAAATGGAAAAAAGAACACATTGACACCGGTGTGTCAGACCCACCATACTTGCTCCGGACACTGCGAGAGGGCTGTACAAGCAATGATCACACGCACGGCACAGCGGACACACCAGGAACCGCGGTGTTGGCCGTCGAATGGCGCTAGCTGCGCAGCATTTGTGCACCGCCGCCGTCAGTGTCAGCCAGTTTGCCGTGGCATACGGAGCTCCATGCAGTCTTTAACACTGGTAGCATGCCGTGATAGCGTGGACGTGAACCGTATGTGCAGTTGACGGACTTTGAGCGAGGGCGTATAGTGGGCATGCGGGAGGCCGGGTGGACATACCGCCGAATTGCTCAACACGTGGGGCGTGAGGTCTCCACAGTACATCGATGTTGTCGCCAGTGGTCGGCGGAAGGTGCACGTGCCCGTCGACCTGGGACCGGACCGCAGCGACCCACGGATGCACGCCAAGACCGTAGGATCCTACGCAGTGCCGTAGGGGATCGCACCGCCACTTCCCAGCAAATTAGGGACACTGTTGCTCCTGGGGTATCGGCGAGGACCATTCGCAACCGTCTCCATGAAGCTGGGCTACGGTCCCGCACACCGTTAGGCCGTCTTCCGCTCACGCCCCAACATCGTGCAGCCCGCCTCCAGTGGTGTCGCGACAGGCGTGAATGGAGGGACGAATGGAGACGTGTCTTCTTCAGCGATGCGAGTCGCTTCTGCCTTGGTGCCAATGATGGTCGTATGCGTGTTTGGCGCCGTGCAGGTGAGCGCCACAATCAGGACTGCATACGACCGAGGCACACAGGACCAACACCCGGCATCATGGTGTGGGGAGCGATCTCCTACACTGGCCGTACACCACTGGTGATCGTCGAGGGGACACTGCATAGTGCACGGTACATCCAAACCGTCATCGAACCCATCGTTCTACCATTCCTAGACCGGCAAGGGAACTTGCTGTTCCAACAGGACAATGCACGTCCACATGTATCCCGTGCCACCCAACGTGCTCTAGAAGGTGTAAGTCAACTACCCTGGCCAGCAAGATCTCCGGATCTGTCCCCAATTGAGCATGTTTGGGACTGGATGAAGCGTCGTCTCACGCGGTCCTCACGTCCAGCACGAACGCTGGTCCAACTGAGGCGCCAGGTGGAAATGGCATGGCAAGCCGTTCCACAGGAGTACATCCAGCATCTCTACGATCGTCTCCATGGGAGAATAGCAGCCTGCATTGCTGCGAAAGGTGGATATACACTGTACTAGTGCCGACATTGTGCATGCTCTGTTGCCTGTGTCTACGAACCTGTGGTTCTGTCAGTGTGATCATGTGATGTATCTGACCCCAGGAATGTGTCAATAAAGTTTCCCCTTCCTGGGACAATGAATTCACGGTGTTCTTATTTCAATTTCCAGGAGTGTATTTAGCGACGAAGCGTCATTCACCAACAGCGATAGCGTAAACCAGCATAATATGCACTATTGGGCAACGGAAAACCAACGATGGCTGCTACAAGTGGAACATCAGCGACCTTAGCTGGTTAATGTATGGTGCGGCATTATGGGAGGAAGGATAATTGGCCTCCATTTTATCGATGGCTATCTAAATGGCGCAATGTATGATGATTTGCTACGTAATGTTCTACCGATGTTACTAGAAGATGTTTCACTGCATGACAGAATGGCGATGTACTTCCAACATGATGGATGTCCCGTTCGTAGCTCGCGTGCGGTTGAAGCGGTATTGAATAGCATATTTCATGACAGGTGGATTGGTCGTCGAAGCACCATACCACGGCCCGCACGTTCACCGGATCTGACGTCCCCGGATTTCCTTCTGTGGGGTAAGTTGAATGATATTTGCTATCGTAATCCACCGACAACGCCTGACAACACGCGTCAGCGCTTTGGCAATGCATGTGCGAACATTGCGGAAGGCGAACTACTCGCTGTTGAGAGGAATGTCGTTACACGTATTGCCAGGTGTATTGAGGTTGACGGACATCGTTTTGAGCATTTATTGCATTAATGTGGTATTTACAGGTAATCACGCTGTAACAGCTTGCGTTCTCAGAAATGATAAGTTCACAAAGGTACGTGTATCACATTTGAACAACCGAAATAAAATGTTCAAACGTAGCTACGTTCTGTATTTTAATTTAAAAAAAATTCTGAGCCATATGTTTGTGACTATTACAGCGCCATCTATCACAAAGTGAAAAAAGTGGTCCAACTAAAACATTCATATTTCTTTACGTACTACACGAAAATGTAATAAAAATGGGGGTTCCTATTTAAAAAAACGTAGTTGATATCCGTTTGACCTATGGCAGCGTAGTCTAGCGGGCCAACCATCGCGCCATCTGGTTTCCCCCTTCAAGCTAGACTAGTATCGTTCTTTGTAGCTTTTTCGTTTGACGCTTATTTCGTGAGATATTTTGCTCGATCACGATCAATGGACCATCCTGTATAAGAGACGATCGAAGAGTTTTCGTTCGAGAACAGAACAGTCGAGAATCGGTATGACAGTCAGGTAACATCGTCGTGAGCATTGAGGCAATCTTCCTGCCGACGCACCGGGATGAAGATACCCGTTTGGTAAAACACCGTGTCTTGCTGTGTGAAGAAATCTGTAACTACTTGCCGCACATCCTCGTCCGACAAGAATCGTCGACCCATCAAGGCCTATCTCATGGCCGTACCGAAAGTGTGATAACCGCACGGGGAGTAGGACGGGAGCTCAAGTGACTCCCACTTGAGTTGGCGTAACTTCTGCATTACGGAATTTGTCGTATGGGGACGTCCGTTATCGTGAAGCACCGTCAGATTTCCACAGTTTTCTACAAACATGCTGCCCCATACTCATTCTTCATCCTCCGATGGGCGTCTACCAGTGTTTGTCCTTCGATAGCCAAAGAAAGAGTAACACCACATTGGTCCTGCTTGGATGCACCTGGTAAGAACATCGGCATAAATCACATTTTCGCATTTACACCCGCACGTCGGAAAGACGCGATTGCCGCACTAAACCCTAATTCACATGTCGGTTCTTACTTATATGCGAGCATCGTATGCGCCATATGTAGGATAAACTCTGAAGCAACGCACTAATGGCAGTTCGTACTCAGATTTAGTATTCGATTGTGTTTCGGCGTAAACTCAAGCGGCAGCACGCCAGTCGGAAACGACAGGGCTATGAAGAAGACGCCAGCCAGTTGCGTGCTGACCGACCGCTCTCCAGGACGACAACACCACGGCAGTGGCCTCTATGCGAAGTCATAAGCGTGCGCCGACTGGTCGCGACGCACTTCTGCAACAGCAACAAGGTAAGGCGCATCAAGTCCAGCGACTTAGGAATTGTATATACTGAAGAACATTGTATACTTCGTCTGTTGCCCTTTGCTTGCGACACATCTGTTTAACACAAAGTTAAGTACTGTCATGTACTTTTCGTAATAAAACTTATTAATACGAGGGTCACTCCAAAAGAAATGCACACTATTTTTGTAAAAATACAGTTTTCATTCTGCATGTGCGAAAGTTTTACAGTGTGTAGACACATCCTTCCCACTTGTTTGCAAACTTAGTTCAACCTGTTCCCGTGAGTGGTGCCGTCACAGCATGTCTTCAAGATGGCTGCTACACTCGACGTTCGTCAAAAGCAACGTGCTGTCATAGAATTCCTTTGCTGTGAAAACGAGACAGTGGGAAACATCCACAAGAGGTTGATAAAGGTGTATGGAGATGCTGCTGTCGATCGCAGTACAGTTAGTCGGTGGGCAAGCAGAAGTTACGTGATGATAGCGGGCACGGCAATATTGAGGATTGTCCTCGCACCATCAGGCCTCGTACTGCACACACTCCAGACAGTGTGCAGAGAGTTCACGAATTGGTGACTGCTGACAGACGCATCACAGTGAACGAATTGTCACGCTACGTTGTGATAGGGGAAGGAAGTGTTTGCAGAATACTGAAAGTATTGGCGTTAAAAAAGGTTTGTGCCAGGTGGGTTCCCAGGATGTTGACAGTGGCTTACAAAGAAACAAACAAGAAAAACGGTATGCAGCGAACTTTTGGAACAGTGCGAAAATGGTGGAGATGAATTTCTTGGAATAATTATGATGGGTGATAAAAAAATGGCTCCATCATTTTTCACCAGAGACGAAGAGGCAATCAATGGAGTGCCATCATGCAAATTCACCCAAGGAAAAAAATTTCAAAACCACACCTTCTGCTGGAAAAGTTATGGCTACAGTGTTCTTCGATTCCAAAGCACTCTTGCTCGTGGACATCATGCCAAGTGGAACCACCATAAATTCTGACGCATATGTGACGACACTGAAGAAACTTCGAGCTCGACTGAGCCGTGTTCGACCACATCGGCAAAAGCAGGATGTTTTGCTGTTGCACGACAATGCACGGCCACATGTCAGTCAAAAAACCATGGAAACGATCACAAAACTCGGATGGACAACACTGAAACACCCGCCTTACAGTCCTGACCTGGCTCTATGTGACTATCATCTCTTTGGGATACTGAAAGACTCTCTTCGTGGAACAAGGTTTGAAGATGACTCTCTTGTGCACTCTGCCAAACAGTGGCTCCAAAAGGTTGGTCCAGAATTTTACCGTGCAGGTGTACAGGCGCTGGTTCCAAGATGGCGTAAGGCAGTTGAGAGGGATGGAAATTATGTGAATAAATGAAAATATTGTCCCTAAAGGATGTATCTACACACTGTAAAACTTTCAAACATGTGGAATAAAAGATGGATTTAAAAAGAAATATTGTGCATTTCTTTTGGAGTGACCCTCGTACTATTTGCTTGAATTGTTGTCTAGCGATCCGAGAAGGAGGTTTCCTAGACACCACATCTTTGACAATTAGGAAGGATTCAACAGATTGTGTTACTTCTAAGTAACTTCCCCCTTAACCTGCAGATTTAGCATTACTGCCCGAGACGAAAAATACTACAGCTTTGGAAATCACTATATAGCTTGACTTTTCCTAGTTGTCGCTCCGTTCACGCGGGATTTTGCCGATTCTTGGTTCGGTTACGGCACATATCAGCAGTCAATGTGGGTACGAAGCTTTACAGAACCGTACCAATTAATGTCTTCAGTCTTTTACCGTCGCTTCCTCGTTCAGCCCCTACAGAACTGCAGAAACTAGCCGATCTGACTCACTGGCGCACGGATTCCATCGCCGATGCAGAACACACAAACATGGTAGCTGTGTACATGCAACAGTGCCGTTCCAAGCTCACAGAAGGACGCACCCTCCCACTGATACCCAACAGAATCACATCGGCAGTTTACCTTTTGTCTGTGGAAAAAGAAAACTCATGGTGGCTTGCTTATCCTGAATTCATTTTTGCACCATAGAGCGAGTGTAGTACACCCATAAGACCATTGCTGTATTGTACGTTTTGGCATCTGTTCTTAATTGCAAACACATCAGTCGTTCAAGAAAAATATCATTTTCAGCGCTAGAAGAGAGGGAAAAGAATGTGGAATTTAAAGTTCACAGAAATGTGATATCCAGGAGAGGGATCTTGCCAAAGTCTATCGATGGAATACTGCGCGACAGCCAGGCACAGAACTACGAATAATGGGATGAACTGGAGAGACGTCGATTTCGTTGGTGCAATCCTAGGCTGCTGAAAGTTGATTCTACTGGCAAATTATGGTTTCGCACATTCTTCTAGTCGTATACTGGCCGCTTGCTACACTGTAAGTAACCAGCCCAAAAGAAATAGCGTTGAAACGACATTTTATTGAACTTCCGCTATTTTACTCGAAACTAAAAATAGTAGTAATCATGAAAGTAATGCAGTAAAAGCATTAAAGTGAAAAGATATGAAGGTCTATAAACGAACAGAGTGTTGTAGATAGCATTAGAGTTGAATAAACCTTTTTAAAAGTTTATTCTCTATTTCTCCATTTAGAGTGGTATTAATGTAGCATTTTTCTTGGCATTCAATAGGATTTTCTCAGTCATTCTGACTTTTTTTACTATTTCAAAATTTTGCTTTTCAGTTCCAACCAAACATTATGGGAGTACGACTAAATCATTTTTATCGACATTTTCTAGCTTTAGTTTATAACTCGTTGAACACCCTGGATTTAGTAATGTGATGCTGTAATTTCAAATCGCTGTATCAAAAAGTGACATCCCTGTCATAATAATAATATACAAAGACATACTTTTCATATACTACTGAAATGTACTTTCCATTTAGTTATCAAACTAATTAAATATACTAAGCACATAATTTTCCTACTTTCGATAGACATTAACTTTTCTATATCTCCTGTCAAATTTAATTCTTGGGGCATGTCACGTTTTGAAAGTCAGTGAATCAGTTACATCGAAAATAATAAGTTTTGAATCTTACCCCCTCTTGCAAAAATTTCTGAGGGCGCCCATGCTGTGTGGAAGTATATTTAAGAGGATGAAACCGGATTCATAACTTTGTTTGTTCACTTTGGTATAGTTCTGAAAGCAGTGGCAGCTTACAATCTTTAACATTCGTTCAACATTTGCTGGTATAAGCACTGTCATTTTAAGATGTGGCTTAGTCAATGATGTCGGAAAGAATTTTGTTCTCCACAAAATTCTTTTCAACACCTACCTCCTTCCTCACCCTGTCTTCTCAACAGCCACCCATTTTTTTTCACCCAAACCTACATTTCCAGTATATCCCGACGTCTTTTCGTAACGTCCAGATCTCTGTCCCAGATGTATTGCATTTGCCTAAAGATCCATTCAGTAATGCAATAGAAGAGTTTACAATTGACGGAAGAAACTTCGAACTGATGTAGCGAATTTTGATCAAAACAAGATCAATCGGTACATTCTTGGAAGAATTTCCAATTTGAAATCAATATAGGGTCTTACCCAATTATTTCTCTATTTAGTTCTATGAAAAGTAATTAGGTAACCACAAAATGGAACTCAAACTATAAATTTTGGACAGATGTCTACAAAAAAAAAGCTTCAAATCACTAGTATTTACTAATGACACAACTATGCTCTCTAGAAATCGATAATAAAAAATAATGACAGTCAAGAAATTTCAGTAAACACTGGCAAACACGGCGCTCCAAATAACATGTGATAAGATACAGTAGTTGGAAAGATCCACATTCAGCAATCAGTGAATATGGTAACTGATAGGAAAATGACGAAACAGAGAGCTACATTAGATGAAATGCACTCGTCATAAAAAAAATATGTTCAGTTTTCTACCACTGAAGTACTCTTTAAGTTTAATATTTAAGTATTATAGACGGCAAGAGTGGCCGTGCGGTTCTAGGCGCTACAGTCTGGAACCGCTAGACCGCTACGGTCGCAGGATCGAATCCTGCCTCGAGCATGGATGTGTGTGATGTCCTTAGGTTAGTTAGCTTTAAGTAGTTCTAAGTTCTAGGGGACTGATGACCTCAGAAGTTAAGTCCCATACTGCTCAGAGCCATTTGAACCATAAGTATTATAATTTTGTGGCAATAAACATTTGTTGACGACTCTTCATTTGAGTATTTGACGTTACATACAGCAGCAGGAAACTGTTGACGTAGTTTGTGTAAGCAGTATCTGCAGTATATAGCCGCCATTGTTTCGTGGTAATCTAAGCTCCACAGCTTAAATCAACGCACCACTACCGTGAACAATGTGTGGGTGATATATGAAGTGCTGCAGATTTGAGTGATTTGGTCATAAAGCAGACTAACAAACTGAGGGCTGGTATTGAACGTCACAGAAATGGCACTGCAGCACAAAAATGATAAATACGAGTCTCCATTGCTAACCTGTGCAGTTATTCTTCCGACACTATAGTCGGAGCAAATGATTGTTATCACCAGGGCCTTGAGGTCAAACTACACTACTGACAATTAAAATTGCTACGCCACGAAGAAATGCAGATGATAAACTAGTATTCATTGGACAAATATATTATACTATAAATGACATGTAATTACATTTTCACGCAATTTGGGTGCATAGATCCTGAGAAATCAGTACCAAGAACAACCATCTCTGGCCTTAATGATGGCGTATACAGGTAGGTACAGCTGCCCATGCAGCTTCAACACGATACCACAGTTCATCAAGAGTAGTGACTGGCGTATTGTGACGAGCCAGTTGCTCGGTCACCATTGACCATACGTTTTCAATTGGTGAGAGATCTGGAGAATGTGCTGGCCAGGGCAGCAGTCGAACATTTTCTGTATCCAGAAAGGCCCGTACAGGACCTGCAACATGCGGTCGTGCGTTATCCTGCTGAAATGTAGGGTTTCGCAGGGATCGAATGAAGGGTAGAGCCGCGGATCGTAACACATCTGAAATGTAACGCCCACTGTTCAAAGTGCCGTCAATGGGAACAAGAGGTGATCGTGTAACCAATGGCACCCCATACCATTACGCCGGGTGATACGCAAGTATGGCGATGACGAATACACGCTTCCAATGTGCGTTCACCGCGATGTCGCCAAACATGGATGCGACCATCATGATGCTGTAAACAGAACCTGAATTCTTCCGAAAAAATGACGTTTTGCCATTCGTGCACCCAGGTTCGTCTTTGAGTACACCATCGCAGGCGCTCCTGTCTGTGATGCAGCGTCAAGGGTAACTGCAGTCATGGTCTCCGAGCTGATAGTCCATGCTGCTGCAAACGTCGTCGAACTGTTCATGCAGATGGTTGTTGTCTTGCAAACGTTCCCATCTGTTGACTCACGGATCGAGACGTGGCTGCAGAATCCGTTACAGCCATGCGGATAAGATGCCTGTCATCTCGACTGCTAGTGATACGAGGCCGTTGGGATCCAGCACGGCGTTCCGTATTACCCTCCTGAACCCACCGAGTCCATATTCTGTTATCAGTCATTGGATCTCGACCAACGCGAGCACCAATGTCGCGATACGATAAACCGCAATCGTGGTAGGCTTCAATCCGACGTTTATCAAAGTCGGAAACGTGATGGTACCATTTCTTCTCCTTACACGAGGCATTACAACAACGTTTCACCAGGCAACGCCGGTCAACTGCTGTTTGTGTATGAGAAATCGGTTGGAAACTTCCCTCATGTCAGCACCGGCGCCAACCTTGTGTGAATGTTCTGAAAAGCTAATCATTTGCATATCACAGCATCTTCTTCCAGTCGGTTAAATTTCGCGTATGTAGCACGTCATCTCTGTGGTGTAGCAATTTTAATGGCCAGTAGTGTAAGTTCTTTCCAACGATTAGCAAAGACGGCTGTAATGATCATCTTCGGTTATGATCTTCGGATGAAGCTCACATCTGCTGCACTGTTCATGCGAATGACGGACCTCTGGTTTAGAACAGAGTGAAAGGCAAGAATTAGAGGCTACGTGTCTTTGACAACTTAGGTTGTGACTTTATAGTGTTTCACCACACATTAAAGCTAAAAGGCCGCCAACATAGCTCAGGGTGCCATTACAAAACCTTATTAGGAGTATTCGTATCATTTAGATTTTTTCTGTTATCTGGTTATAGCGAGATATTTAGGGCAAATCTCTTCCTGGAAAACCTATCTAAAGACTTCCCTACCAAATGCCTTCTACAAATAGTTCCGCAGTTTGGCGAAGACGGAAAGGAACTATATTTAGCAAAAATGGTAGGATTGTTATCGAATATGAACATAGAACTGACACAAAAGTTTCTGAAACCGTACGCAGGGAGCGCTGAGTTGCGAGGAGGAGACAAAAATAGTCAAATTGATTGAACTGATACAGGAAAAGACTGTTACAAATTAAATGGAGAGATATAATACAAAACGAAGGGATTCCAGAGAGATACAGTACCGAAAGAGAGAGAAAGTAGCAGGTCGAAACAAAAACTGGAATATTTAATACACGTTATTGGTAATTTTGAATGTATTCCACATGCGGAGAGAGAAGTTTTTGGCTCAAAATAAGAAGAGACGAACTGTATTATCAGTATAATGACTAAGAGACGTCTTTGTTTCAGTATGTGATCACTTTAGCCACTCAATTGAAATGCGTGTCACAGTTATCAGAATGGATATTCAGAATGCGCGAACTGCTTTATCTTGCCGTCAGAGGCATAGTTGGGCCTAGGAAGACTAGGCTGCCGCCTAGGGCGGCGGATTTTAAGGGGAGTCGGGTTTTAAGGGTAGGTGATTTTTAAGGGGTGGGTTATAAGCTTTTACTGTTTTTTTTAAATCATTTTATTCACAACTCTTGAAAAGTGAATGCGAACACTCACAATGAAATGGCTAAGAATAACGTTGGCAACAATCAGCTCAGATTTCATGAACAATCTTGTTAGGGAACGGAAAAATGAAAGGTTTTGTTTTAGTAATGAATGATGTTTCTTCGTTCAGAGCGACCGTTATTCGCTTTATTCAGTATCGTGCATTCTCACGTGGTTTACGTTAGGAAGGAAATTCTCGTTGCTCGTAATTAAGCTTTGTGATGGGAGACGACGATAACTGTCAAAGGAGTATCCGGTGTCGACACTCAGTCATGTCCATTCAAAGAAAATACCGCCAGTCATTCTGACAGCCGGCCGATTTGCTGGCAGTTCAGTTTAATTTGAAACTATAAAGAGTGCAGTTGTCTAGTTCGTGATTTATATTTTGCTATTAATTAAAATGAGTGACAGTCGGAGAATAGAATGTGGTTCTCGGTACCGAAAAGTTGTGAAAGATAAGGCAATAAATAAGCACAAAACTGTGAGAAAGAGCGCGAAAGTCGATGTGTTATTTAGAAATTGAATAAAGCTAGAGTCTAGAAAAATCAGTGTTATGACGTGGACTGTAACCGTGTGGCGAACAGTGTCGAAATAGTGCAACGTCTGGTTTATCTGTGTCAAGTGTTTCCGATATTAGAAATAATAATAATGGGGCGAAAAAAAATCATTAACTTGACCAGACGACGCATATAAAGCGAATGATGACAGTCATTCAGTTTGATTCCTCAGCGGTCATGTGACAAAGAGTAAGTGTTGTGGTTTCAATAATTCATGCAGGGAGTATATTGACTTTCCGATGTACATATATAAGTGTTTGTTTTTTATTGGCTCTGAGCACTATGGGACTCAACTGCTGAGGTCATTAGTCCCCTAGAACTTAGAACTAGTTAAACCTAACTAACCTAAGGACATCACACACACCCATGCCCGAGGCAGGATTCGAACCTGCGACCGTAGCGGTCTCGCGGTTCCAGACTGCAGCGCCAGAACCGCGCGGCCACTTCGGCCGGCTTTGTTTTTTATTTTTAGAACCATGAGGAATGGCGAGAAACAACAAAGACTATTTTTAGTGTACTCTAGAAGCAAGGGTGGTGTATTTTGTGTCCCGTGTTTATTGTTTAATGGAACACCATAGTTTGTAAACCTAATGAGGGCTTTAGTGACTGGAAAAACGGCCAATCTCGACCGCCTACCTACGAAAATTCAGCTGAACATTAGGAAATATGTGTTAAACTATTAAAGCTAGAGGACAAAAAACGCGGGGAGAATAGATAAGAAACTAAAGTCTCAGATTGACACAGAAATAAAACATTGAAAGGACGTATTCAAATGAGTTGTTGTTACGTTCGAAAATATTTCTATAAAAGACCCAACTTTCGGAGGTCACAGCTACGGGTTTGGGTCGGCACATTGAGGAAATTTGAGATGACACTACAGCTAACAGCAGAATTCTATCCTATTCTAGCTAAACATACAGAACTTTGTGGAAACAGAGGAAAAGGCAGTACGTTATATCCGTAATTTTCAAACGTGTGAAGAGTTTATATCAGTTCTGGCAGAAAGGTGGTGAAGTCGTATACTATGGATGACATTACATACGTGGATCAGCTGTCTTTTGTTGTAGGGTATTTTTGTTGAATGATATATCTGTATTGCCCCAAATTCAGAACACAAATCGGAAAAATTAACTGATTCATTAATAAATAAAATAATTTAGACATTCACTTATGCAGGGGTCAGTTTTATAACAATGCAAGTGATATGTCCGGTACTTACTCTAGTCGCCGAACTAGAACTAAATAAATCAAGCCTTAACTTAGCAGGATCGTGTGTAGCAGTGTTGTAAGTAGTGTGTTTAGGTTTTTATGTTGGTAACGTCACGTAGCGCTCTGTATAAAACTAGAACATGTGCCTTTACAAATACGACACAACATGTGGTTCATGCACGATGGAGCTCCTGCACATTTCAGTCGAAGTGTTCGTACGCTTCTCAACAACAGATTCGGTGACCGATGGATTGGTAGAAGTGGACCAATTCCATGGCCTCCACTCTCTCCTGGCCTCAACCCTCTTGACTTTCATTTATGAGGGCATTTGAAAGCTCTTGTCTACGCAACCCCGGTACCAAATGTAGAGACTCTTCGTGCTCGTATTGTGGACTGCTGTGATACAATACGCCATTCTCCAGGGCTGCATCAGCGCATCAGGGATTCCATGCGACGGAGGGTGGATGCATGTATCCTCACCAAAGGAGGACATTTTGAACATTTCCTGTAACAAAGTGTTTGAAGTCACGCTGGTACGTTGTGTTACTGTGTGTTTCCATTCCATGATTAATGTGATTTGAAGAGAAGTAATAAAATGAGCTCTAACATGGAAAGTAAGCGTTTCCAGACACATGTCCACATAACATATTTCCTTTCTTTGTGTGTGAGGAATGTTTCCTGAAAGTTTGGCCGTACCTTTTTGTAACACCATATATATATATATATATATATATATATATATATATATATATATATATATGCTGACTTTTGAATATTATTAAGATAAATACATTGTTTGTTCTCTATCAAACTCTTTCATTTGCTAACTATGCCTATCAGTATTTAGTGCCTTCAGTAGTTAGAATCTTTTATTTAGCTGGCAGTATTGGCGCTCGCTGTATTGCAGTAGTTCGAGTAACGAAGATTTTTGTGAGGTAAGTGATTCATGAAAGGTATAAGTTATTGTTAGTCAGGGCCATTCTTTTGTAGGGATTATTGAAAGTCAGATAGGTGCGCTAAAAGTATTGTGTGTTAGTTTAGTGTTGATCAGAATAAGTAAAGAGAGAAATGTCTGAGTACGTTCAGTTCCGCTCAGATGTTTGAATATATAGTAACGTAAGAGGTTTATCAGCATAGTAATTCATAAATTTTTCTAAGGGAATGCTTCAGTGTGTTGTCCTTAAGCTGTTTGATTTTTCCATTTGTTGCAACAAATTTACACATTTTTCTCTGTTTTGACGAGTCGTTGGAATATTTTGCAGTTTAAACTAATCAGATCAATATCCGTAGAACGTCCTGTAGAAACACAATAGTAAGGGCGTCGCAGTGTCTGCTGTCGTCTCAGTGTTAACTGAGTAGATATAACATCAGCTTTGGAAGTTATACAGAATGATGAAACTCAAAAAGCTTCACTGATGTAAGATACGAGGAGACTGGAATGCTGAGATGTCTACAGATTCTGGAAACTGCAATAATGACAACGTTTTGGCCAGTGATGTCAAAGAGAGCGACTGTCACAAATAAATCGTTGCGAAGTGTTGTTAGCGGTACTAGGACTGTAGTAAAGTTATACGATTCTTTATTTGTATATATTCAAGAGAATATATCTATGAACGACACATATGAGAACGCTGGCACCGAAAAGAGTGAGATAGTTATGTACACAAATAATCACAAAAAAGACAGTCAAGAAAAGTGGGCGAACCAGCCGACTTGATGCTACTTTTGAAGGAAAGAAAGATTTACGGGTAAATACATTTCTAGTTATTATAGACAGATTGGTGTCTGAATTGGAGAAAAGAAAAAAAAAACCGTTCGAAGAGTTTCATAGCAGTTTTAAGTTGCTAAGTAATTTTCTTGATACAACAATGAACACCTGAAGAGCGCTAGAAAATGCAGTAGAATTACAAATACTACTTGGAAGAACCTTTGAGTGATGAGGCTGTTCATTTTACAGCATACTTGATTTCGAGATCGCTATACGAATACTTTTGCAGCCGCGGCAGCCAAATTATTGTTCGGCCGAACGTTCTTTCTCAAACCTCAAAAGACTCAAGAATTATTTGCGATCATCCATGTCGCAGGAGTGCGTCCACGGCCTTGTCGTCCTCTCCAGGAAGCCTGACGTAACACAGAAACTAGGCTATGACGATGTGATCGACGAATTTGCTACAAAGGAAGCACGTTGTACTCAACTTTGCCTGACTTGAGTGTTTTTATTTCAATACACATGCATTTATTATTATCATTAGCACCAGCACTCGTGGTATCCATTTACGTACAGATGTTAGTTAATGGGTGATACATTTACGTAGAAATGAGGGGCAGAAGTATTTTTCTCTGTCCAGGGGCGGCAAATTGCTAAATTCGTCCCTGACTGGTGTGACCACTCTTTAGGCACACCACATTATCCTGCGTCACCTACTCAACCAGTTTCTGACACGAAATGTAATAGATCTCCCAGTTACGTCTTTCAGTAAATTTCTGCCATTGTATTAAATGTAAAATACCGTGACTGTTCATATTATACAGATTAGAGCATCTTGTGGTAAGTGTAATCTGTTATGATAGATGGAGCGATACTCAGTCGTGAAGAAGATCAAATAACGGAAAACAGCTTACCGCATGAGCATCGCTTCTGAATCTTGAAGTGTTTAGACTACGCTTGGTAATCACATCGATCATTTCACAGAGTTTCTGTAAACATCCTGGACGAAAATACCTCATTGATATCACATGATCTTAAAAGATGGTCTGCTGCAACAATCCTCCTCCGCTTAATTTTTCTTCTAGGACTTGGTATAAACGCGTTACAAGTATTACAGAAACGGTATTTGGATCAACAGTGTTGCATTCGCCGACGATCTCGCGGCCTCGTCTAGGAATATTGACACAGCTACCGAGCAGATAAATATGCTAGAACAGTAACCAGGAAAAGCCAGATTTGAAAATTATCTTTGAAACAAGAGTATACATGGGAAGCATCAGATGTGCCCTTCGTTACCTAAAGACAGGGAATTCGTAAAACTGTAAACTAGGGAAACAGATGACAACAAACCGGCCGCGGTGGTCTAGCGGTTCTAGGCGCTCAGACCGGAACCGCGCGACTGCTACGGTCGCAGGTTCGAATCCTGCCTCGGGCATGGATGTGTGTGATGTCCTTAGGTTAGTTAGGTTTAAGTAGTTCTAAGTTCTAGGGGACTGATGACCACAGATGTTAAGTCCCATAGTGCTCAGAGCCATTTGAACCATTTGAACAGATGGCAACAACACCAGGTGAGAGAAGAAGGCCCATGCTTTGCACAAAAGACAAGCCATCTGAAGGCGCGCCGAGGGCTAGACACCACGCCGCCACCAGCAACGCAGGGTGAAGCTTGGGTAATGCCGCCCATCCGCGCTGGTGAAAAGCCAGAAAAATTGTAAAATAAAAGTCGGTCGACGAAACAGAGTCGGAAGCCAAGAGAAAAAGAAGACTGTCATTAGATGGACGTCTATTTAGGGTGGATGTAAAGATCCTAACAAAATAGATTTTCCGTATATTTGACAGGAGTCCTAAAGTTTTCGAGAAATGGTTGGGGGAAGTAGGAAGGGGTCTTGAACCGTCTGGAGTAAACCGAGAAGACGTTTCATCCGGATAAAGCATAGTTCAATGACCTCAAGTTTTAAAGGCTCCGGTAATACATAATTGTCATATAATATGGTCTTTAATGGCCAGCTGTTATCGAATAAGAAATGCATTGCAAGCAGTGACTATTTTTTTATCTATGTAACAGTTACACTACAAATTAAAGTGACATCACGTGAACGACAGTACTCAAATACTTGACAAAATTTTGAAAAATTCTTATACTTCTAAGTATTAACATATGTTTTTTATTTATTTTTGTTACTTTGATCATACTGTCTATTGCACTCACAGTAGTGTTGAATATATTGTAGCAGTACAACTAGTAAATCAAGTTATCTTGTGGAATGCAACATAGCAATGAGTCGTCCTTTCCTTTAAGGTTCTATGAAAGCAAATCTAGATTTCGGCTAGCAACTAGCCATTATCACTGCAGTGTTTCAGAGTTTTGATACATATCCTAGTACGTCAGTGCCCTGTTGTTCAGGCTCCTGTCACAGTTAATTGAAGTCTACAGTAGTCTTGAATGAGCTGTGACAGGAGCGCAAACAAACGGGGACTGACGTACTAGGACACGAATTAAAACTCTGAAATACTGCATTGATAATGGCTAGTTACTAGCCGAAATCTAGATTTGTTTTAATGAAGCCTGAAAGGAAATGACGACTGACTGCTGTACTCCATCATTTTGAAAAATAGCTTCAACATTTTGAAAACTAATAATTCAGTACTATTTATGAAGTAGTGGGTTTTCTCCTAGTAATGTCAGAAGGTAATGTGCCCTATTTTGGTGTAATCACTGCTTAGTAAGTGCACACGGTAAAAAAGTTCGCCAATTGACAAATTGCAGTTATTTATTAACGACGCCTACAGGAGCAATTCATTATTGTTGTATCTCTGAAACAACATATATTTGAATCGGTTCACACCACTGAGTATTTTTCCTCGTTACAGAAACTACAGAACACTTCGTATGAAAAAATTAAGCGAATGAATGAGGGAACAAACGAATAAACGATAATTATATTGTATATTTGCTGTAGATGCAGAGTTGTTAGTAATTCTGTATTAACTGTTAAGAAATTACGTGTTCTGTAGCTAAAAAACTGCAATTTACGTTTTAAACAAAAAAATTTCCGCAATTTTTTGAGAAGCGTCTTCAGTGAGTAATGTGTTGATCATGTAGTTACTTGAATGTGTTCTATCAAAGCCTTCAAGATACAGATGGTTTTAGTTCTATACGTCGTCAAGAAGTGCTTGATAAAGTTGTGCCACGTTATTTAACGTTTTTGACTTGTAGATAGTTAGCAGTAATATTCGTATTATTGGAGGACGGGCGGACTACACGATCCGAAGCCTAGTAAAGTCCACTGACTGCTTATAGAATCTTGCAACACGTAGCAGCACGGTATGGTCCTCTGCACGTAGCACCAGTTCCGGTCTGTAGCGTGCGAGCAATCAGCCGATGTCAGTGTTATGGCCAGGCTCATTACCTTTGTGCGTGCAAATGGTTGTCTTGACCTATTCTTGGTGGTACATTACATAGAAACAGGTAGAAAATAAATAAGCTAACTATATTAGCGTATACGTAATTAGGTCTAGAATCACATGTCCAGCAGTTTTGCTTGCGTTACACAATACCACTATAAACAGGAATAGCCTTGGTCAGAGAATATGATCCATACATGGTTCACATAATATGAAGTATATTAACATACTGGTCATACTGGTTTTGTTTCTTAGGGAACGATGCCTAGAGTAAAAAGAATAACTAAATAAATAAATAAAACAGAAGCAAAAATCTGCGGAGAATGGTCTGAGGAAGTTAACCGTGCAAGATGTTCTATAGGAAAAAAAAATCTACGTTCAAGCTTCAGCACAACAGTTCAACGAACCAAAAAGCACTTCGCGTAGGGGAATTGCTAATATAAGAACGAAACTACAAGTATCCAATTTGTTCACTTGTATGAAACTTTTGACGAAACGCATGAAAAATAACTAGTAAAGCTCATGAACTCACTACCAAGTCACTATCATGGAGGGAATTTCTCAGATTTTTCAGCAATCTTATGGAAACTATTATACGGATGAAACAGAGAGTTGTCTATCCGTTTAATGCGTTCTTGGACTTCGATAGGCCTCAAGTTGACAGATTCAGTTAGTGAGGCGAAATGAACATCATGCATTTCGTCAGTTTAGAATATTTAATCTGATGTTATTAAGATCACTGTAAACTGAAAAACTAATAACGCATTTAAAAAACAGTAAGAAATACCGAAAAACAAATCAAGGGCTCAAATAGAATTAAAATTTAATTTATTCGTAAGTTTAAAATAATTGATTTAGTGCTTTTGTTGTCAAAATAATTCTGATCGTAGCTTTCCAAGCGAACATACATGTGACTTAGCTGACGTGGCGATTATCATGACTTTTCACTCCTACGATGTACATTGGTTTACAGATTATGACCTAGCAGTTGCCATACGAAGCAGTTTCGTGGCCAATGTTGGTAACAGGGGGAATGGGGGGGGGGGGGGGGCGGACAAACGAAGAGAAAGCATGACGCGAGGGGAAACATTCATTTACAGTGTCGCTATCAACAATTCTGATCTCTAAAATCGAGCACTGATGCGGATAACATGTTCCAGCAAACACTCCTAGATTATTTTTTGTTTTACCTTATCAATAACTTGTAAGAAGCCACATAAAAAAGAACTGCATGATGAGTTAAAGATAATATGAGTTTTAAGGTGACATGACCGAACGCTGATAAAGATTAATGCCTCTCTTGAAACATATCAGCGCACCTTCCGCTACAGTGTGAAAATTCATTCCGAAAACTATGGTTAAGCCCATGTCTAGACAATATATTTTCTTCCAGGAGTGCTAGTCCTACAAGCTTCGCAGGTGAACTTCTGTGTATTTTAGTAGGTAGGAAATGAAATACTGTTGTTGTTGTGGTCTTCAGTCCTGAGACTGGTTTGATGCAGCTCTCCATGCTACTCTATCCTGTGCAAGCTTTTTCATCTCCCAGTACCTACTGCAACCTACATCCTTCTGAATCTGCTTAGTGTATTCATCTCTTGGTCTCCCTCTACGATTTTTACCCTCCACGCTGCCCTCCAATACTAAATTGGTGATCCCTTGATGTCTCAGAACATGTCCTACCAACAGATCCCTTCTTCTGGTCAAGTTGTGCCACAAACTTCTCTTCTCCCCAATCCTATTCAATACTTCCTCATTAGTTATGTGATCTACCCATCTAATCTTCAGCATTCTTCTGTAGCACCACATTTCGAAAGCTTCTATTCTCTTCTTGTCCAAACTATTTATCGTCCATGTTTCACTTCCATACATGGCTACACTCCATACGAATACTTTCAGAAATGACTTCCTGACACTTAAATCAATACTGGATGTTAACAAACTTCTCTTCTTCACAAACGCTTTCCTTGCCATTGCCAGCTTACATTTTATATCCTCTCTACTTCGACCATCATCAGTTATTTTGCTCCCCAAATAGCAAAACTCCTTTACTACTTTAAGTGCCTCATTTCCTAATCTAATTCCCTCAGCATCACCCGACTTAATTAGACTACATTCCATTATCCTTGTTTTGCTTTTGTTGATGTTCATCTTATATCCTCCTTTCAAGACACTGTCCATTCCATTCAACTGCTCTTCCAAGTCCTTTGCTGTCTCTGACAGAATTACAATGTCATCGGCGAACCTCAAAGTTTTTATTTCTTCTCCATGAATTTTAATACCTACTCCGAATTTTTCTTTTGTTTCCTTTACTGCTTGCTCAATATACAGATTGAACAACATCGGAGATAGGCTACAACCCTGTCTTACTCCCTTCCCAACCACTGCTTCCCTTTCATGTCCCTCGACTCTTATAACTGCCATCTGGTTTCTGTACAAATTGTAAATAGCCTTTTGCTCCCTGTATTTTACCCCTGCCACCTTTAGAATTTGAAAGAGAGTATTCCAATCAACATTGTCAAAAGCTTTCTCTAAGTCTACAAATGCTAGAAACATAGGTTTGCCTTTCCTTAATCTTTCTTCTAAGATAAGTCGTAAGGTCAGTATTGCCTCACGTGTTCCAGTGTTTCTACGGAATCCAAACTGATCTTCCCCGAGGTTGGCTTCTACTAGTTTTTCCATTCGTCTGTAAAGAATTCGTGTTAGTATTTTGCAGCTGTGACTTATTAAGCTGATAGTTCGGTAATTTTCACATCTGTCAACACCTGCTTTCTTTGGGATTGGAATTATTATATTCTTCTTGAAGTCTGAGGGTACTTCGCCTGTTTCATACATCTTGCTCACCAGATGGTAGAGTTTTGTCAGGACTGGCTCTCCCACGGCCGTCAGTAGTTCCAATGGAATATTGTCTACTCCGGGGGCCTTGTTTCGACTCAGGTCTTTCAGTGCTATGTCAAACTCTTCACGCAGTATCATATCTCCCATTTCATCTTCATCTACATCCTCTTCCATTTCCATAATATTGTCCTCAAGTACATCGCCCTTGTATAGACCCTCTATATACTCCTTCCACCTCTCTGCTTTCCCTTCTTTGCTTAGAACTGGGTTTCCATCTGAGCTCTTGATATTCATACAAGTCGTTCTCTTATCTCCAAAGGTCTCTTTAATTTTCCTGTAGGCGGTATCTATCTTACCCCTAGTGAGAAAGGCCTCTACATCCTTACATTTGTCCTCTAGCCATCCCTGCTTAGCCATTTTGCACTTCCTGTCGATCTCATTTTTGAGACGTTTGTATTCCTTTTTGCCTGTTTCACTTACTGCATTTTTATATATTCTCCTTTCATCAATTAAATTCAATATTTCTTCTGTTACCCAAGGATTTCTACTAGCCCTCGTCTTTTTACCTACTTGATCCTCTGCTGCCTTCACTACTTCATCCCTCAAAGCTACCCATTCTTCTTCTACTGTATTTATTTCCCCCATTCCTGTCAATTGCTCCCTTATGCTCTCCCTGAATCTCTGTACAACCTCTGGTTCTTTTAGTTTATCCAGGTCCCATCTCCTTAAATTCCCACCTTTTTGCAGTTTCTTCAGTTTTAATCTACAGGTCATAACCAATAGATTGTGGTCAGAGTCCACATCTGCCGCTGGAAATGTCTTACAATTTAAAACCTGGTTCCTAAATTTCTGTCTTACCATTATATAATCTATCTGATACCTTTTAGTATCTCCAGGGTTCTTCCATGTATACAACCTTCTTTCATGATTCTTAAACCAAGTGTTAGTTATGATTATGTTGTGCTCTGTGCAAAATTCGACCAGGCGGCTTCCTCTTTCATTTCTGTCCCCCAATCCATATTCACCTACTATGTTTCCTTCTCTCCCTTTTCCTACACTCGAATTCCAGTCACCCATGACTATTAAATTTTCGTCTCCCTTCACTATCTGAATAATTACTTTTATTTCGTCATACATTTCTTCAATTTCTTCGTCATCTGCAGAGCTAGTTGGCATATAAACTTGTACTACTGTAGTAGGCGTGGGCTTCGTATCTATCTTGGCCACAATAATGCGTTCACTATGCTGTTTGTAGTAGCTTACCCGCATTCCTATTTTCCTATTCATTATTAAACCTACTCCTGCATTACCCCTATTTGATTTTGTGTTTATAACCCTGTAGTCACCTGACCAGAAGTCTTGTTCCTCCTGCCACCGAACTTCACTAATTCCCACTATATCTAACTTCAACCTATCCATTTCCCTTTTTAAATTTTCTAACCTACCTGCCCGATTAAGGGATCTGACATTCCACGCTCCGATCCGTAGAACGCCAGTTTTCTTTCTCCTGATAACGACATCCTCTTGAGTAGTTCCCGCCCGGAGATCCGAATGGGGGACTATTTTACCTCCGGAATATTTTACCCAAGAGGACGCCATCATCATGTAATCATACAGTAAAGCTGCATGCCCTCGGGAAAAATTACGGCTGTAGTTTCCCCTTGCTTTCAGCCGTTCGCAGTACCAACACAGCAAGGCCGTTTTGGTTATTGTTACAAGGCCAGATCAGTCAATCATCCAGACTGTTGCCCTTGCAACTACTGAAAAGGCTGCTGCCCCTCTTCAGGAACCACACGTTTGTCTGGCCTCTCAACAGGTACCCCTCCGTTGTGGTTGCACCTACGGTACGGCTATCTGTATCGCTGAGGCACGCAAGCCTCCCCACCAACGGCAAGGTCCATGGTTCATGGGGGGGTTCAAATGCCTCTGAGCACTCTGGGACCGAACATCTGAGGTCATCAGTCCCCTAGAACTTAGAACTTCTTAAACCTAACTAACCTAACGACATCACACACATCCACCCCGAGGCAGGATTCGAACCTGCGACCGTAGACTGAAGCGCCTAGAACCGCTCGGCCACACCAGCCGGCGAAATGAAGTACTGCTGGAAGTAAAGCTGCGTGGGCGCGTCGTGTGTCGAGCTCGCATAGCTCAGTTGGTAGAGAAATTGCACACGAAAGGCAAAGATCCCGGATTCAAATCCTGGTCCAGCACACTATTTCACAACTGCAAATACAGGGTGTTACAAAAAGGTACGGCCAAACTTTCAGGAAACATTCCTCATACACAAATAAAGAAAAGATGTTATGTGGACATGTGTCCGGAAACGCTTAATTTCCATTTTACTTTCGTCAGTATGTGATCAAATTGTAAATTTTCACATTCAACATCTGTGGGCTGACGAGAATCCGCACGCAATTGTGCAGTCATGTCACCAACACAGATTTTCTGTGAACGTTTGGGCAGGTATTGTTGGTGATGTCTTGATTGGGCCCCATGTTCTTCCACCTACGCTCAATGGAGCACGTTATCATGATTTCATACGGAATACTCTACCTGTGCTGTTAGAACATGTGCCTTTACAAGTACGACACAACATGTGGTTCATGCACGATGGAGCTCCTGCACATTTCAGTCGAAGTGTTCGTACGCTTCTCAACAACAGATTCGGTGATCGATGGATTGTTAGAGGCGGACCAATTCCATGGCCTCCACGCTCTCCTGACCTCAACCCTCTTGAGTTTCATTTATGGGGGCATTCGAAAGCTCTTGTCTACGCAACCCGGGTACCAAATGTAGACCCTTCGTGCTCGTATTGTGGACGGCTGTGATACAATACGCCATTCTCCAGGGCTGCATCAGCGCATCAGGGAGTCCATGCGACGGAGGGTGGATGCCTGTATCCTCGCTAACGGAGGACATTTTGAACATTTCCTGTAACAAAGTGTTTGAAGTCACGATGGTACGATGTGTTGCTGTGTGTTTCCACTCCATGATTAATGTGATTTGAAGAGAAGTAATAAAATGAGCTCTAACATGGAAAGTAAGCGTTTCCAGACACATGTCCACATAACATCTTTTCTTTATTTGTGTGTGAGGAATGTTTCCTGAAAGTTTGGCCGTACCTTTTTGTAACACCCTGTATTTAACATCAAATCTACCGCTAAAACATCAACCACACCGACGAGAAACACTTTCTCTGCAGTGTATACTTCTCCCAAGCTACCTGAAAGAAATTGTGCAACTCTTAGTTTCGAAAATATCTCTCGGAATAAACCGAGCGAAGTGGGGGCAGACGTTGGACTCGCATGCGGGAAGAGTGGAGTTCAAATCCCTGTATATGTATCCATACTCACATTTTTCATGGTTTTGCTAAAGCGATTTGGGCGAATTAGAGGAGGACCTTTTTAAAAAAGAAGACACTGCCCATTGTCTTTCCCACTCTTTTCCAATCTGATCTTGCACTCTCTTTCCAATGATCTCCTCACTGACGATGTTAAATCCCCATTAATGGTAAATCAGCGTATACCTGTCACTGACTCCCAGTACATCATGAACTTCAGTACCTCTTTCTACCCAGACTTAGACCCTTCTCAATCTTCTTCTGCGTTTTCTCATTCGTTCACCTTTTCCCCACGGAGTGCTGTGGCGCAGTGGTTAGCACCACTGGACTTGCATTTGGGAAGACGGCAGGTCAAATCCGCCTTCGACCATCCTGATTTAGGTTTTCCATGATTTCCCTAAATCGCTTCAGGCAAATGTCGGGATGGTTCCTTTGAAAGAGCACGGCCGACTTTCTTCCCATCCTTCCATAGTCCGACGGGACCGACGACGTCCTTATTTGGTCCCCTCCCCCGAATCAACCAACCAGTCACGTTTTCCCCTCCTAATTTTTATGCTTTAAATATTTTTATCTTTTGTTGTATTATGGTAACTATGACAGAAATTGATGATGTATTGGGCTATTAATTGAAGTGTATGTTTTCTTTGTAAAGTGTAAGATACCTGGTCCCGTGTAGAAGAAAACACACAGTGTTAATTAACCAGCATAAATAAACCAAAAACAAATAATTTGGTGATGTCCAGACAGGGCGAGTATTTTTTGCAATTACCGTTCTATTTGGGATTTTGTCAGCTTGCTAGGGAATGTGAGGCAAGTGCTTTTGGGTGCTTAAAGGAGAGTCTTCCAGAATTATCTTTTATTTACTGTTTTCCATGGCAACCGTTAAGTTCTCTCGAAGAGAATACAAGCACAAACTGGATTCACCCAGTCAGTGTGTGCTGGCAAGGGCAACCGGTTATCAGTTAGTTGCTCCCTTGTGGTATCGTCGGTCACTTCATCATCTTAATTGTATTACTGTGTCATCTGCTTCTCGTTATCAATTTAATAGGCATTCTGATTCAGTGAAATTGTCAGTGTTGAGAGTTGTGTGGTCGAGACAGCTGATAATTTCTGTAATATTGGCGCAATCATTCGGCGAGAAACCATAGCTCTTTAAGAGTCAAAATTCACTGGTGTGCAAAAGTTAAGAGCAAAGCAACTTTCAAAAATGGTTCAAATGGCTCTGAGCACTATGGGACTTAACATCTGAGGTCATCAGCCCCCTAGAACTTAGAACTACTTAAACCTAACCAACCTAAGGAAATCACACACATCCATTCCCCCGAGGCAGGATTCGAACGTGCAACCGCAGCAGCAGCGCGGTTCCGGACTGAAGCGCATAGAACCGCTCGGCCACACCGGCCGGCAAGCAGCTTTCGTATGACATGTTACTGTCAAGTAAAATAGCTCGATTCAACTAGGACCATACGCAGAAAGAACTGCTACCGTATGGTTCAGAGCGTAACTGAGAAAAATACGTAATGAGACGTACAGAAATGACAGTTTCATTCAAAGATAATAGTTATAGCAAAGTCACGTGGTTCTTAACAGGCTATGTGATCATCTCAGACAGCAATCCACCTTCTGCAACGTCCGCTCACGCTGACCACAGGGTTGGTAAGTTCTTATGGTACGGTGTTCGATTCCTCCAGCAATTGCGTTAACAACTGCTGGATGGTCGTTGGTTCATATGGACGTGCTGTAACACGTCTCGCCAAAGCATGCCATTCGTCCATTCCCCGAATATCTTCTTGTTCCAAGCGCTCCTCTCTCGATGCGGTAGCACCATAGAAATCATATCAGAGTACCAGTGAGTGTGCCGTGTTCTAAGTTTTGGAAGTCAGTACGCGCATAAATGTTATGTCTCCCTATACCAGAATACGTGGTCCACAAAAACCATCAGGTTCGTCCGTGTTCTTGGGCGCATTAAGTATTCCCACCTCTCGCCATACGAGGGTATGACCAGAATAATTGCTCAGAATGAATCTGCCCTCTTTCGAGAAGATCACGCGACGCCACTCCAAGTTGGTTCAGTCCCTGTGCTCTAAGCGCAATCAGAAATGGTGCCGCCGTGATCGGCTCTCAACAGAATACAACATAGGCCTACTGCTCGTCTGACAAAGAGACCAAGGGACCACCCCCATGGAGTCGCCGTGCCAGTCCAAGCATGAGACTGCATTCCTTGCAGTCTTGTTAAATATGGTTGCAAATGCAGCCTCTGTTTGAGTTGGGTCCCTTCTTGCGTGTTGCACTATGTAGCGTTCATCTGTTGTAGTCGGCCGAGGTCAACTAACTACTCTCCTTCGGGCAGCAGTACCTGCTGTTCGGAAACATCCCCATGCTACGAGCCGGTTCGAGAATATTTTTCCTCACAAGCGACTTTTTTATTTGACGCTTTCTCACCCCCACCCCACTTTTCGTTGGTGCAATTCCACTTGTGCCAGTTTTCGCCACTAATTGTGATATGCAATGTATATAAATCTTGCACTTGGACGCACCTGACTCCCCTCTCGCCTTGGTGCCACCAGCGGCCTCTACTAATGTGACTACACTGAAGTGCCAAAGAAACTGGTAGAGCCATGCGTATTCAAATACAGAGATATGTGAACAGGCAGAATACGGCACTGGTGTCGGCAATGCCTGTATAAGACAAGTGTCTGACGCAGTTCTTAGATCGTTTACTGCTGCTACAATGGCAGGTTATCAAGATTTAAGCGAGTCTGAACGTGTTGTTATAGTCCGCGCACAAGCCATGGGACACAGAATCTCCGAGGTAGCGATGAAGTGGGGGATTTTCCAGTACGCCCATTTCACGAGTGTACCGTGAATATCAGGAATCCGGTAAAACATCAAATCTCTGACATCGCTGCGGCCGGGAAAAAATCTTGCAAGAACGGAACTAACGACGACTGAAGAGAATCGTTCAACATAACACAAGTGCAACTCTTCCGCAAATTTCTGCACATTTCAGTGCTGGGTCATCAACAAGTGTCTGCATGCGAACCATTCAACGAAACATCAGCGATATGGGCTTATGGAGCCGAAGGCCCACTCATGTACCCTAGATGACTCCACGACACAAAGCTTTACGCCTCGCCCGGGGCACGTGAATACCGACAATGGACTGTTGATGACTAGTAACTTGTTGCCTGGTCGGACAAGTCTCGTTTCAAATTGTATCGAGCGGATGGGGGTGTGCGGATATGGAGACAACCTCATGAATCTATGGACCCTGCATGTCAGCAGGGGACTGTTGAAGCTGGTGGAGGTCCTGTAATGGTGTGGGGCGTGTGCAGTTGGAGTGATATGGCCCCCTGATACCTCTCGATACGACTCTGACAGGTGACACGCACGTAAGCATCCTTTCTGATCACCTGCATCCATTTATGTCTGTTGGTCGTGCGGTAGCGTTCTCGCTTCCCACGCCCGGGTTCCCGGGTTCCATTCCCGGAGGGGTCAGGGATTTTCTCTGCCTCGTGATGACTGGGTGTTGTGTGATGTCCTTAGGTTAGTTAGGTTTAAGTAGTTCTAAGTTCTAGGGGACTGATGGCCATAGATGTTAAGTCCCATAGCGCTCAGAGCCATTTGAACCATTTGAATTTATGTCTGTTGTGCATTGCGACGGACTTGGGCAATTCGAACAGGACAATGCGACACCCCACACGTCCACAATTGCTACATAGTGGCTACAGGAACACTCTTCTGAGTTTAAACACTTCCACTGGTCACCCAACTCCCCAGACATGAACATTGTTGAGCATATCTGGGATGCCTTGCAACGTGCTGTTCAGAACAGATCTCCACCCGCTCGTACTCTTACGGGTTTATGGACAGCCCTGCAGTATTCGTGGTGTCATTTCCCTTCAGCATTACTTCAGACATTAGTCGAGTCCATGCCACGTCGTCTTGCGGCACTTCTACGTGCTCGCGGGGGCCCTACACGATATTAGGCAGGTGTACCAGTTTGAGTGTATATTCAAACCTTTAAAGTATGGCGTCTCTGGTGCCTCTCTCAGTTTGTGCCCCAAAAGGCGGGTTGTGTCGCTTGGGCCTTAAAACTTTTCTGCATGCACGTGAAACTATGCTTGGAGAAATACCAAACTCCTGGGCTACACACATCTAACTTCGTCCTTCTTCCAGTTTCCCGACGAATCCCCCCGGTATGAAGCTATTCAAATGTTGTCTCCAGATCTTGTTGTAATGAAGAACGTAAACAGAGTGGACGGTACATCGGCAGCGGTTCTTAGTAGACATTCCAATACGTTAATGTGGAATCGATTTACGCTGACAAGAAATTAGTCCCAATTTTAGCCGTCAGGTGTAAATCTGGCGTTCTACAGAATTTCGACGACGTCTCCGGTGCTCATATTGAACAAACTGTGTTAGTGCCGGTTAATAATAACATCAACTTTATGCCTTTTTCACTTGTTTGACCTTTTCTGCCCAGGTCCCGTTCGTAATATGGAAACATTTCTATGCGTCCTTCTTGCTTCTACGGCGCCAGGTTTGCTCCTGGTGGCGAAAGTTGGAACTAATTTTTACCAGAGTAAATCTGTTCCGCATTAAAGCATTATAATTACGATAATTACGACCCACACTGGACCTCTGTGAGTAGCCGCATTGTAATTATAACCACCAGGAAGAACTCACATTAATACGAACTTCTGCAATAGCTTCTAAAAGTGCGACTCGAAATCACTATCTAATTCAGCAAAAACTGCAGTAGCGCTCTTGAGTATGAGCTTATGTAATAAGAGCGGGACTTCTGCATGTTTGTACGACTTCAGTTTGCTTCACTAGCGGCAGAAAGCCACTACCAGATTGTAGCAGTTAAAGGGTTGACAAAACGTTTTATTAATGGGACGGGTGAACTTTTACCACGAACAATAAGTAACAACATAGCACCCAAATTCAAATATTGCCCAGTTACCTCGGTTGGTGTGGAACGGTCTTTTTCTGCTTATAACAATGTTTTGAGTGATCGAAGACGCAGTCTTACTAACGACAGTGGAAAAATCGCATGGCATTTTTTGTTCGTCAACCGTTTTATACGCCGTTATTACTGTGTACGTTCTGTTTCTCTATCACATGCTACGCTTACTTTAACGGAACTGGATATCAATTCACTCGCAAATGACCATTGGGCATCACCCAGGTCACAATCAATGTATCGTATAAATCGAAAAATTGTATAGTTACACATGTCCGTCAATCGGATAACAGTCAACGTATCGGATAAATCGATACATTTTATGATTACACAAATTCTGAGCGGTGGTCTGGTTTATTTATCACTAGAGACCATTTAATGTGCATCATAAAAACCTTAAAATATGTTTGAAAAATGCTTAATAATTCATGAAAAGTGTCGAAATATGCAAGATAAAATAATAAAAGAATATGATAGTTACTGCGTGCATTATATCTCAAAGTCGAACCTGCGCATGCCAATTACGAGGAAGAGCACCGGTCACGAGAAAAATCGCTGATGTCACTTACTTAATACTTTCTGGTAGAGGTTACGAAGGGGGCCATTCTGGGATCATTATCTAAATTTGCAAAATGGGGACGCATACCATGTTTCAAGAATTGTTCCTTCTTTGCTATTGTTGTCGGTAACAAGCGGATACGATGCAAGTGAGTCGCAGCGAAACAATCGATATGTACAAGACCAACTTCGAGATATATCGCACGCAGAGGACCATACCCAAAAACCCCGTAACATTATATTTAAAAAAGCAACATAAAACTATGAATTTTTTTGAACAGCATTAACTTTTAATTAATTCTATCGGACCAAAGAACCATTTTCAATTTATTTTACATTTTTGTACTGTTGTAAACAAACGACCAAGTACTGTTCCAGATGTTAGGTAGTAAGATTGTGTCTTCGATCACTCAAAACACTTTTATAAGCAGAAAATGACCGTTCTACATCACCTAAGGTAACGGGGCAGTATTTGAATTTGGGTGCTATGTTGGCACTTATTATTTCTGGTAAGAGTTCTCCCATCCCATTAATAAAACTATCAATTTAGCACAATGATTCAAAGCATGCGTTATTCAAAACGTTTTCAAACTTTTCTTTAAGCTTTTTTAGGAACACGTCCGGCAATGAGGAGTTCAGGAGAATATTTTATTCATTAACTGAATAGATTCATTCAACGTCAGACCTTGATTTCAAGATTTTTAATACTTGTAGGTATATGGGAAAAATGAGTGCTAATCACAGCAATGTCTTTTTTTAATACCGGAATCATTAAAAGCTTCCTTGCAATGGAAAACTGCCAGAGCCTCTGCACTATCAAAGTCTTTTACTAACACCCTAATAGCCTCGAAATGTTCATTGTAAAACAACACAGCTTCGACCCACGTACCCCAACGAACACCATTTGGTAGTTTTTCTCTGTAGGTCTTGATATGAACGCAAGCCTTTATAAACATTTCATTGTGGATGAAATCAATTTATTTACATTCACAAACGTGGAACGTACTCTTTCAGCATGGCCATGGAGTCATGGCCATGTACTCCATGAGCAAAGCACATCACATGAATCAAATTGGTACAAAATACTCGAGGGCTTTTCCTGCTTTGATCATATAAAGAGCAGCAACTGAAATAATCACAGACCCCCTTTCAACTGCAGAAGATATGGAAATCTTTTTCTAATACCCTCATTCACAAATCTGGCGATCACGGAATGATTTACTTTTTCATGTTTTTTTGCAGGCTACTAAATAGGTAGAAAAAGGCTCTTCTTTTAAAGCATCAATAACTAAATTTTCGATGTAACGGGCACAAGTGTCTGTAGTTTCGTCAACTGAAATCCAGATGCTGCTGTCCTTGAGTTCACTGCCTAATTCCAGAACACTTATGTAAATTGTCGGTATGTAATTTTTACGCAATGTTGGTTGATCTTGTGTATTTTGATTAGAGCAATTTTGAGGATAATTTTTGTAAATTTGCGAAGAGGAATGTTGCTTGCAATGAATGCGTCACATAGATCCATGTTAAACTGACTTTTTTTGGTTACCTTTGGACAAACGCTGCTACTGAAGCTTGCTGTTATCAGAAATTGCTGTTGTGGCCCTTTCTCCTCCGTTTCTGCTATATGAAGACTTGTCTTGGCATGCTGGTCTATTTGAAATTTTTTTTGCACGAAACGTTTTTCTCGCAAACTCGACAATATCAGACAATTCCGTCGTATGCAAATGTTCCAACTATCCACGAAATGATGTTTCTTTTTTCGGGCGACATGAAGCGCAACACGTAACACACTACATCTACATCTACATCCATACTCCGCAAGCCACCTGACGGTGTGGCGGAGGGTACCTTGAGTACCTCTATCGGTCCTCCCTTCTATTCTAGTCTCGTAGTGTTCGTGGAAAGAAGGACTGTCGGTATGCTTCTGTGTGGGCTCTAATCTCTCTGATTTTATCCGCATGCTCTCTTCGTGAGATATACGTAGAAGGGAGCAATATACTGCTTGACTCTTCGGTGAAGGTATGTTCTCGAAACTTCAACAAAAGCCCCTACCGAGCTACTGGGCGTCTCTCCTGCAGAGTCTTCCACTGGAGATTATCTGTCATTTCCGTAACGCTTTCGCGATTACTAAATGATCCTGTAACGTATGCGCTGCTCTCCGTTGGATCTTCTCTATCTCTTCTATCAACCCTATCTGGTACGGATCCCACATTGCTGAGCAGTATTCAAGCAGTGGGCGAACAAGCGTACTGTAACCTATTTCCTTTGTTTTCGGATTGCATTTCCTTAGGATTCTTCCAATGAATCTCAGTCTGGCATCTGCTTTACCAACGATTAACTTTATATGATCATTCCATTTTAAATCACTCCTAATGCGTACTCCCAGATAATTTATGGAATTAACTGCTTCCAGTTGCAGGCCTCCTATATTGTAGCTAAATGATAAAGGATCTTTCTTTCTATGTATTCGTAGCACATTACACTTGTCTACATTGAGATTCAATTGCCATTCCCTGCACCATGCGTCAATTCGCTGCAGATCCTCCTGCATTTCAGTACCATTTTCCATTGTTACAACCTCTTGATATACCACAGCATCATCCCCAAAAAGCCTCAGTGAACTTCCAATGTCATCCACAAGGTCATTTATGTATATTGTGAATGGCAACGGTCCTACGACACTCCCCTGCGGCACACCTGAAATCACTCTACTTCGGAAGACTTCTCTCCATTGAGAATGACATGTTGCGTTTTGTGAACACGTTCAACTGCATGCAAGTAAACAGAAAGGTAAACTGAAACAATGGACGTGCGACTAAAAGCTTGCGTAGTTTAATTGTTGCCGACGCGTACGGCATGACAGCGGAGGGGATTAACGGGGGGCGTGGGGGCAGCAGCATTGACTCTGTCTGCCTGTTCCTGTTCCTGGTCTGTAATGATTTGGCTAGGCACTGGCCTCTCGGTTAGCGATTGCACGTAATTCTACGTCGCGGTCAATCTGTGAAACATCAAAACTAGATCGAGCTAGAGACCGCCCGTCCAAGTTTTGAAAATATTGTACAGATAGAGCGAAAATATGCATCGCCACTAGTTTTTAGTTAAAATATGCAACAACCGGTGAAAAGGAGCCAAATATGCAAACGCATATGCAACATGCATATGCGTATTGTCCGGTCTCCAGTTATCACCGTTGGGGTGAGGCGAAAAAACTCTTAATTCTTTTTTCACAAATAGTAGTACTGTGGAAAAGATGCGAATTAGAGGAATAAAAAAAAAGGTAAGAAAAATAAATCAACGATTCTTATCTTCTGGTCGTGCATGCGCTCTAATTTTACGGAAGTCTGAAAAAAATCAAATTTTTACTTAGACAGTTGTCTATATTATTTAATTTTTCACGATGTAAATGTAGTGCTTTTAGCAGATTATCATTATTCGAACGGATAAAGTATTAGAAAAAAGGAATGATTTAAACTGGTCAAGGAGTTCCGCCCGCGTAACAGCAGTCAAACTTAACAAAATACAGGAAAAATCCGAAGGCGAACTTAGCACACGCGCTCGCTGACTTCGGGAAGCCGTACTCTCCCGCCATTCCCCCCCCCCCCCCCCCCCCCAACTTTCCGTCGTTCCCCATTGTTCCGCGCTATTGTTCTGTCAATCGGTACTTATTCCTCGTGTCTGAAAAAGCGCTTTTCCACTTCTCACTGAAATTACCATTTATCATCAAGTTGTCATAATTCCTGTGTTTTTTTGTGATGAGCCGGCCGATGTGGCCGAGCGGTTCTAGGCGCTTCAGTCTGGAACCGCGCTACTGCTACGGTCGCGGGGTGGCCGTGCGGTTCTAGGCGCTTCAGCCTGGAACCGCGTTGCTGCTACGGTCGCAGGTTCGAATCCTGCCTCGGGCATGGATGTGTGTGATGTCCTTAGGTTACTTGGGTTTAAGTAGTTCTAAGTCTAGGGGACTGCTCAGAGCCATTTGAACCATTTGAATTTTGTGGTGAGGAACTACGGCTTTATCTAAGAAAATTTTCATAAGATAGACATTTGGCTACCCTATATTTGGAACACCTAGAGATTTTTCAACATACAAGCTGCCTAATGATGAGGACGCGATTTGGTGTTGTTCAAAGGAGAGATGTAACTTAGGGCTTGAAGTTAGTAGTAAGAGCGACAGGTTTTCAAAAGTTGGCAATGTAGTAGCTAACAAAGTAAAAGGTTTGTTTCAGAAAGCATCCCTCTCTACCTTTACAGAGAAAAGAATCATACATCTTATAAGTGAATCACGTGGTAAATATTACAGCCTACGCAAATCATATCAACGAAGTAAAAATAATTTTGAAAGGAAAATTGACGAATCCAAGTAAATGAGTTCGTTGTTTTCTGACGTAGCAACTTCTAAATGCCGCATTGTTGCAAATTTTATTTCTAACAAAATCGCCGATTTATGTAAATGCGGTCTTGCTGTCAAGTATGATTGTGAAATATCAAATAAAATACCTGTTATTGAACTAAGGTTTACTTACTCGCTACGAATTTACGGAACAGGAAAACTTTGGGGAGTACTTTTACCAGAAACAAAGAAACATAATGAAACGTTAAGAAGGAGAGCACGTGACAGCAATTTGACTTTGAATGGATTTTCGATACCCTCGTGCTAAGTTAGTAATATGTATATTGTTGAAACTGAAGACCAGTATCCTAGCAGTGAAGATGAATGTAGCACTAGGGATTCAGATTTTAAAGTGTCAAGTACAGTCCTTAACTGGCAATGAGAGTACAGTCAAAATATGCTGCGTTACTAAGCGATCGTTGTGGAGTTTCAGATTAAATAACGTATTCAGTGTGGCTCAGTCCCTAACTGGGATGCGATAATCAAGAATTTCCCAGTTCACACACAGGCCGTTGTACGATATGTGAAGCTCGTGAGGATCGGCCATGTCTAACTTTTCATGTGTCTTCAGCTGCGAAAAAGTAACAAAACGAGTAAATTCTACGTTATTTTCGTGGACTTTTCTCCGACAAAAATTGTAGTTCTCGGAATTTAAAACAAAAAACTTATTTTTAATTTAATTTAATTTGAAGACTTATTTTACATTTATGTCTTGCATATATCAACTTTTCAAAACTCAGATCTCTGACATTATGTGACAAACTTCACCTTTGATCACATAAGGATAAACTTCATCTGTGAAGTGTCTTAACGAGTTGTAAACAAATGTCCACCTTCAGTGGCTTGACGTGCAACGACAGAACGAATAAACCAACATATACTGGCCTCAAAAAGGCAAAAAATGTTCTTCCTTGTTTGTTCAGTAAGTTTTAACTGTCTTCTTTTTTTAATGTTTCTCACATATCTCGATACACGAAATTCAAAGCGTTACATCTAACTTTCACATACAGGAAAATGTATCTCAACGTACTCCAGAGCAAATTTAAATAACGTATTATATGATTTGCACCTGAAGATGGTCCCACATGGTCTGAAATGCAGCACGTAATTTAATAAAACACGGAAAAAAAATTTGAGTCATGGCGCGGGATAGCCGCGTGGTATGTGGCGCCTTGCAACGGTTCGTGCAGCTTCCCCCGTCGGAGGTTCGAGTCCTCCCTCGGACATGGGTGTGTGTGTGTTGTCCTTAGCGTAAGTTAGTTTAAGTTAGATTAAGTGGCGTGTAAGCCTAGGGACCGATGCCCTCAGAGGTTTGGTCCCATAGGAACTTACCACCACCACCACCACCAGAAAAAACAGTTCTTGCGTAAAATTGCTACTGAGTTCCGATAATAACCAGTTTTGGGGTATTTTAACTTATATAAATGAAATAAAGGAGGAAAAAACCTGCGGGTTGTAAACATTTTATCTTTTAATTGTGCTCTTCTGTTTTTTAAGTTAATTTTTTCGATGTTTTCATCATCTTTAAAAGCAATGCACGATCTAAAGAAGTTGACGAAATCGAATAACATTTTAACAATATTTTCTGTGGCTCTAATAAGAGATGAAACGGATAGTCGTTTGACTAGATACTGGGTACCTGATGTCGGCCCGTTCTTTATGGCGGATAGCAGATTCAGTATCGGGTGGCCGGAGCATGTCTTAGTGTTTAGGTCCAAGCGTGACTACGTAGCTCCGGCGGAGAGGATCCGGCGGATTCAGATAAATTCGGCCATCATCATACTTGAATAGAGCGAGTGAATGACAAACTGACTGACTGAGTGGACTGTTTGATTTGTTGCGAATTGCAATCACTTTCACTTGTTTTTGAGATTAGTGCTGAAAATAATTTGTAAATTACAAGATAATAAAAAAAGGTCATGTGCAAAGAAAATATCGCCAGTTTCGGAATATTTTGATATTAACTGTGACGAAAATAAGTTTGTTCTTGTACGTTGTGATGCCTTCAAATTTCTCATTGTGGAGAAGGATAAAGGGAAAGAATGTAGTTTGACTTCCACTGTTTTGTTTTGAATTGTTTTGTTACACTGGTCAACAAGATATTAGTCAATAGATACGATTATTAATATAATTAAGAAGGTAACTACTTTTGGAATCTCGGTTTAATTAAAGTTTTATGGGATGCTCGGACGATTTTATCAAATAAAGTTATAAAAATCATTTAAACTAATAAATAGCGAACACCAAACCTGCTATAAGCCCAATGAAATATTTTTTTTGTCTAACAGGCACTTCAGCAATGAAACATCATTTAGAAATGAAACATCAAGACAAATTTCATTCACCAAATTCAAATTTCCTGCTGTTGACCTAAGGTTTGTTTACTTTTTTTGCTGTGTGTTTAAATGAATGTGAGCTCTCCATAGCACAGAACAAAGCTACGACCTTTTGTGGGTATCGTTTCATTGACATACTGATTGTCTGTGGACCCTGCAAGGACCGAGCGTTCGCGGCGTATTGCCTAGACTATGTTTAGCCATCCCCGGTACAAGTTCGCTGTCAACGTCGACAGAGAAGCATTGGACTAGTAAACGACGCAAAAGCAAAAAAATGTTGTAAGGTAGCAATATTTTGCACCTTACTGTAATATAATAATTTTTGCAAAGACGAGTTAGATATCGGTTATTATGTTATTTATCAGGCAATCAGCCTATTGAAATTAATATAGGCAGTATCAGACGGCATAAGATGCGTATTAACTTTAAGAAATTCGCATGTTGCGAAGTTTACAACCGACCATTACGAGTCGGCATGCGAAGGCGTCCCACTGGGGGAGACGCGCCGCTGGAGCAGGTAGGCATCTATTGCGCGGACAACACAGGCAGGCCTTCGAAGGACGGCGCCTCGTTGGCGCTGGACGTTACGCCGATGCCAGTACGTCGAGATGAGCTGGCGCCTAATGGAGCCTTCCCACGAATCTTAACGTTTTCTGGGGCTTTCTAAGAAACGCGGTTAAGCTAGTGCAATGACCTTTTCCCGCGCAAGGGCGAACAGAGAGACACGATTGGTGGGTTCAATTTTGAACGGAGTTTCAGTTTGTTCCAGAACATTCTAGGCGCAGTAAGGCGCAGAATGTTTTAATTGGCTGTAAGAAGCCAGGAAATAATAGTGGGAGCGAACTGTGCTGGTCTAGAGCCACGGGATTGGCCAGCTCGAAAAATAGCGTGGGGGTGCTGATTTTTGCAGAGGTAAGCTTTTGGAGCTGTTATCGAGGAGAAGCGTCTTAGCTCCTGTAGCGAGCGGACGTCGTGCTTTCGGCTCTGCTGTAGGAAAGTAAATTCTTTTCAGTGTGCTGTGCAGAACTTTGAATAAGTCTGCCAGCTGCAACTGCAACTAGTATTCAGGTTGGGGTACTATCATATTTTACTGTTAGAGACAGGCTGATTCCGCTAATTACGGCTGGGAATACTGTCTCACAGGAAGCGTACAGGAGCAGAGCAATTTCCTTGAGCCACACGTTACTGGATTCCGCCTTTGGGCTGGTGAGTCCCGTCTTAACGAGTGCGAGACGATTGGAAATAAAGCAGAATTAGCTTTTGAATAGGAGTTTACGAACAGGAAACCTGTTCCCGAAAATAAATTCATTTTGTTGCAATTGAGGCTCCTCGACGATGCAGACGCCATCGGCAGCTTGCTGACCTGTCCACGACGCTGCATTTGGTAACGTGGTGCTCAGCTTCGGTATTTAATCCGATATTACGCATGCCTGTGATTACAAGAGTTCAGTTTTCCAGTCACGCTCTTATTGAAAATTTGGTAATTGAAGTAGGTTTGTCTGACGTATTTTATGCCGTCTGACAAGGTGAGAGAGTAGAAAATAACAAGTACAGATGCGTTATCCGACCTTAAGAGTTAGTTTGGAATTTAAGGGCCATTGCCATTACTAGCTTGATTTTATCACTTATAAATGTATGTCTTTGTTCACTTTGATGTTAGGAAGATTATTGTTAAATAAATGTGTTCAATGCTATCCTTGTTTGTTTAGTAGTGATAATTTTCCTGAACACTATTTAGTTATTAAATATTAATCAAAATTAGTAAAGAGGCAGTTTTAATTAACAGGTTGGGTCTCATAACAGGCCTTCAGCCAGAGCCAACGACCCGATCCAGTAGGGAAAGTGAACCATTCTTGTTAAAACCCAGCAGGCCACGGTGGCCGTGCGGTTCTAGGCGCTTCATTCCGGGACTGCTACGGTCGCAGGTTCGAATCCTGCCTCGGGCATGGATATGTGTGATGTCCTTAGGTTAGTTAGGTTTAAGTAGTTCTAAGTTCTAGGGGACTGATGACCTAAGATGTTAAGTCCCATAGTGCTCAGAGCCATTTGAACCATTTGTTAAAACCCCCCGACATTTGGCTGATCCGCCTAGGGTCCCTTATCATCAATCATTGAAAAAAAAAACCTTCCTCGTGGCTGACCCTGCCTAGGATACGTAGACATCTGTAATCTTCTGATTAGTAATCATGGCGGCAGCTATTTGTGGGAGATAAATTCTTTGTGTTTGTGTATTTATGTTGTGTATTTGTTTCAGTGTTTCTATGTATTGCTGGCGCGTCGTTAATTTGTTGATGTTGGGATTACAGTGTTGTTTCGTGTTCTGTGTTTTGTCACAGATTGAATAAATATTTTGGATTAGGGAAATAATGAGAGTAACTGGTTAGGTATAGGATATGCAGAGATCGGGAAGATTTGTGGGATTTGTTGGGTAACCTGTTTGTGAATATTGTAGAGATATTGGGAGTTAATGATTATAATGTGTATTTTGTGTGTAAAGTTTTGTTAGTGTATAACGTTAGTGGGTAAGGAAACGTAGATGATTACGAGGGCTAAGGCGCCCTTAATAGCGACAGTTCAGGGCGCAACATGGCAGTCATGAGAGGAAGCAGCGACAGCTTACACGAATTAGCGGCAGCGGAATTCGAAAGAGAAACCAGCTATTTTCGGGAACTAACAGAGCGCATGGCGTCACCGGACGACATGGAGCATGATGCAGGAATTGGTGGCCCATTGGCGAGTCCAAGAGGTGCAATCAGGCACATTGAACCGGTGATACGCACGCATGAGTTCGGCAGTGTGTCACCGCGGGGGCAAACGTTGCCTACGAGAAGCATGAGTGGGTTACATACAGGAAGATGGGAATGGAATAGTCCGAGACTATCGTACCGAGCGGGATTTAGACCTTACTCGACAGGAGACGAAAGAAGAGCAGGAGATCACCTGCAAGTCACGACAGTAATTATCATGCGGAAAGGAGAGACTTGGCGGTTGACGGTTCAGGTATCACTGGATTCTTGGAGCGTATGATGCAGAAGATAGACGCTAGTACGAAAGTGACGCAGGAAAGAATTGAAACGTGTAGAGAGGAGACGCAAGCCAGTGTGGAAGGAATTAGTGAAGAAACACAGAGCAGCATACAAGAGTGTAGAAAGGAAACCCAGGCGCAGCTTGCCATCATAAAGCATGAAACATGCGGTATGAAGGATGAAGTAAAAGCGTTGCGCGAGAATTTAGATCGAGAGATAGCCGAAGCGAAAAGAATCGCCAATGAGGCGAAATTAATTGCGCGGAGAGCCAAGAGAATAGCGAGAGAAACGAAGGAGGTCACAGAGAACACGACCAAGGTCGGCAAAAGTGTTATGAATAAGCTGCAGGCACGAGTGAAAAAGATTGAAGAAACCGTGTCGAGCAGGAAGGAGGAAGCCGAAGAGGCACCACTGATGACAGAATTTGCCGAATTTAAACGACAAATCTAGAGTAGGGTAGAGGCACTGTCAGTCGACAGAACTACAAATACAGGACAAACTGGAGCCGATATTCAGACGGTATCCACGGAAGAGGTAACCTCGGAAGTACGGCAACGGGACACAGTATCTGTCACAGGAGCTGTGAACCGACGTGATAATGAAGCACGCATGCCGAAAACCAGACCGTTAGGACGTCAGGGCAGCTATGAACCGCTAGTCACACCTACGGAGGTACAGCGCGTAATAAGTGACTTACCGGAGGCGGAGTTCAGTAGCAGAACAACTGGCGCAAGCAATTGCTACCCGCTTAGGCGATCTACCTCGCACTTGCGAGAGCCACAGGATATCCAGGAGGCGCACACGGAGGTAGTTTATGAAAACATCGAAACGCCACCGCAGAAAGATGAAACTAGGCAGTTTGATTGTAAACACTTTCTGTCGGTAAGCAAGTTCCAGCACTATAAGGATGACAATAATACGTTACATCCAAAAACGTTCATTGGACAGTTCGATCTAACTTTACCACCACAGTGGCCTTTAATGTACAAACCTGACTTTGTGTGTGCTCATTTGGAAGGTGCATCAGCGGAAAGTATGCGTAGTGTTGATAAAGGTTGTAGAACGTACCAAGAGTTCCGCGACGCATTTATGAGCAGATATTGGTCAAAGGAGACCCAAAACAGAATTAAACAGGAAATCCTTATGACACGCGACTTCGAGAGCTCGGGTTTCCGAAGTGTTGTGAAATTTTTTGACAACATGCTGAAAAAGAATCAGTATCTGGACGAACCGTGCAGCTCTGGGGAGATTATACGCATATACGATATGAAGTTGCCACTTACATATCAGCAGACGCTAGCTGGCAGATGCGGAAATGACATAGAAGCATTTAAGGGCATTCTTAGGGAACTGGAGTTTGCCTATAACGAGCAGCAGGTGCGTGAGAAGAAGAAGCAAAGAGAACCGCATGAGGAAGGCCAAGGCGCGAATATAGAGAGAAACAGAAGTCAGAATTGGCAAGGAAACAGAAACCAGATGAGCAATAACTATGCCGGCAACGATAACAATAGCGGAAACAACCTACAGTAGCGCGATAATAGACGACAAAATTTTCCGCCACAGGAACGTAGGTGGAACCAGGGTAATAATAACTGGAACCCAGCCCATCAAAATGGAAGGGAGCAACCAGTGCGGAACTGGAGGGTGAGTGAAGACCGTAATCCACAACCTGCACAAATAATCGAAATACGTCCGGCGAACTCTGGCCGTACGCAAACTGCGTAAAACAGACAAGAATGACTAGGGCGGCACACTCGGCAGCGGAAGAACGCGGCCGGGAAGAAAGTAGTGTATCATTGGATTAGATTTTTGTGATTTGTTGGCGATGTTTATTTGTATTAGTATAGGCAGTGTTTTATTTGTGTTTTGTGATTATTTGTCTTAGGTTGTGTGTATTTATTTTCCTATTTTTCATGTGTTTGTCTTATTTTGATATGGATTGTGTCTATATTATGTGTTTCATGTTACATTTTGTTGTATGGGGACCACAGGGTCGCTTAGTATAGAAAATTTGCTTCAGCTATGACACAAACAATATTTAGAAGTATTAGATTAATTATAGAAGGGGTTATGTTATGTAGATAACTTCAAATGGTTCAAATGGCTCTGAGCACTATGGGACTTAACATCTGAGGTCATCAGTTCCCTAGAACTTAGAACTACTTAAACCTAACTAACCTAAGGACATCACACACATCCATGCCCGAGGCAGGATTCGAACCTGCGCCCGTAGCGGTCGCGCGGTTCCAGACTGAAGCCCTTAGAACCGCTCGGCCACTCTGGCGGGCAGATAACTTCCTATACAAAATTTTATGGCAAGGCAATTGGACTGGAGAACTTTCAGGACAAAATCTGGATCTGTGATGGAAGGATTTGGGGTGTGTTGAGCGTGTTGTGATATGGTAGGTGGACATTGCGTCCCACCGAATGCGTTGCGTTTCTTGAAACGAGTGCAGGGTGTGATGTCCGACGCGGTAGTGTTCAGGACCAACCCGTTGCGTTATTAGCGTATGGCAATAGTGGGTGTTTCGGGTGATAATTATGAGGTGGTCTGTCCGACACAGTAGTGTTCGAGACACACCTGTTTTGTCAGTTGTGTTGCTAGTGTGATTACGGTGATCAAAACGGTTATCTGGTGGCCAGTCAATCGCAATTAGGCGATAAAGACGCACCAAACATGGATAATTCATAATTGGAGCGATGAGGATGTTGTATGAAAAGGCGAGTTTTGAGCCGTCATAGAAAGACGTAAGTCAGGTGGCTGGTCGCACGCAGTAGCGTGATCGACACAGCTTATTGATGATTTGCGCCGTAGGAGAGTTGTAGAGACGTGTTATCAACACTAGCCGAGTCTGGGCTTAGCTATTTGAGTTAAGCAGAGACGCTAAAACAACACGCTACTCAGTTTAAAGGAAGATAACGAAGTTCACCACAATAGATTGATGCTCTGAACAGAAGTCCAGCCAAGTACCTTGACCACTATCACTGATTTTTACTTGCTGTAACGTACTAAACTAACTCTCGTTTTGTTCAACAGATAAGCATGACGTTGACTTGAGCCTACCATTACAGACAGAAGCAGACGAGAAGCGGAAGACCAATGCCATAACCAGTCAAACAAGTACAACAACAAAGGGGTATCGCAGAAATTCGGAGTTACAGTAACCTACAATAACGTGCAACAAATGTTTTAATTGTTCACAGATAATAGCAGCAACTGAGCGACGCCAGGAAAAGGAGTTTACTATAAAAGGTCACAGTATGTAGTAGTAGCATGTTGACGTCAACTGTAGAAAGTAGAAATAGAGAAATTAGTAGTTAGAGACCATGTGGTGATGAGATGACTAAATTAATAAACGTCTATTTTATCCACAGGAAAAGACCATCATGCTTGTTTATATAATTTTGTTTTGAACATTTTGTTTAAGAAATGTCTTTCTGTAAAATAATGGTAATGTATTGTACGTGATGACGTCAGAGGAAGTGGCTTAGGCAATAAGTAATCACGTGTAAAATATCGTATTCTTAGTAAGTGCAGTTACACATTGTGGCGGTGACTGGCCAGCTGACGACGAGCGGGGCAGCAGACGAGAACCACGAGGGCACAGCGCAGAGCGGAGCGTGACCAGGGCGAGGAGAATGAGCGGCCGGCAGGCGGAGGCGCAAGTCAGCACAGCGTGGGGCGGCTCTCCAGCAGACACAATGGCCCCGCTGGAAGGAAGGTGAGGGTTATGACCCTCCCCGGAACGCAGGGAAGCGGCCTGGGCTCTGAGATTCACTTTCGCCGGGCAGGTGGAGCAGCGTGGAGAGGAGGACTGTCATGCAGAGAAGCGTGAGTCCAGGCTTTTGGTTCGTGCGCCTTGAATGCTTGTGAAATGTGGAGGACAGAAGGTGGGAATGGCTACAAATGGACGTTCTGCTGAGGAACCTAAAACCTTACCTTTACCTTATCCTAAAACATGAGATTGCAAGAACCGAAGAAACACGAAGAGCCTGTATTTAGGTACACTACTTAGATGTTCATACATGAAGATTGACAACTAGATACAGATACACAGAATCCTTAGCCAGCGCAGAAGAATGGTTAGGTTCCGAAGCCCCACCGAAATCTAACCATCAATATTTGCATCTCCACGGCCACAAATGACGAACAACGCCTGTTCACACTACCACTGGAGACGCAGCGAGCGATTCGCCATGGCGAGGTGACGACGTGGTTGGATCCGGACGGGACACTGCGCCACGGCCGTGGGTGCAGTGGTATAGTCGAGTTGAGAGCAGTTGGTCCATGCAGAATTCAGAGCTGCCACCCAAATTTGTTAGCGTGTGCTAAGTGCTTGCGAATGGAGCCAGTGCTTGTGAATTAAATTTGCTGTGTTTATGCCTGCAAACAAAGTGACAAAAATGTAACGATATGCCCTAAGTCACTAGCCACAAAATTTGAAAGACAGCTAGGAACTGTGTACTCACTAACCTCATTTATGTGTTTGCTTTTGTATAGATTCACTGTAGTAGGCCAATTCGTAGTTATGACAATATGTTTGCCTCATGATTAACATTAATGAATAAGGCAAGGTTCATTTTTGTCATCACTCATAATTTTATTGTCAATTTTATTAATGTATATATTGTGGAATCATCGAATAAAAAGTTGTCGGGTTTCCAGCCGCGTCAAGTATTTAAAATAACACGAGTTTTCGGTCAAGTACTTGGCCATTGACATGTGGTATGTCCGCCAATGGATTGCTGGTACGTCCTCAAACAGGTTGACCATTTTCACTGAAGACATCGAAATATCTCGAAAACTACCCATCGGATAAAAAAAAAGTTACAATTCCAATTTGTTTGTCTTGAAAGGGGACATCCAAGATACCACACTCGACTCCCTACCCCACCCCATGCGTGGGTGGCGGGGGCAACTTCAAAATCTTCGATGAGAGTCCCTGTTTTTTATTGCAGAATACGATTCTATGGCAAAACCTACGAAGTTTTCCCTGAAGCATTTTCTTCGTTTCACCACAGATGGCGCTGCAATCGGAGGAATAGAAATGTTGTACACAATTGTTATTTAAGACATGCTACTCAGTAGCCCTTGAATATGCAATGGCACGTGGGATCCCACCTCCATGCTGTGAGAGTAGGGCAGGGCAGTATTTCATAACTTCTAATCGGAAACCATATTTGCAACATTGTAATCCTTCGACATATCGATTAGGGGACTACTCGATGCGCCACTATGGCCGTGGTTCGAGGCGAATGCTACAATTCTTTTTCAATTACAGTGAGTGTTCAGACGCAGTACCACGAACATCAATACACTTAGTAATCCGCTGTTTAAATGACTGTACACAGGGCAGAAACATATCTACGGCAATGTCAGCACAGGCGTTTCCGATGCGATCGACCATGTCTTCACGGTCTATTGGCACTTGCTGGTACACTTTATCTTTTAAATATCCCCACAGAAGAGATTAGACGACGTCAACGATCCACTGACCAGTGTAAACACTGTCTAATACCTCCCGTGCTTCTATTGCGAAATGCGCTGGAGCCACAAACGTTGTCGAACGTTCAGGACTTCATCCTGTAGTATGGCCGGTAGCTCCTGTTCCAAAAATGTTCGATATTTGGGTCCATTCAACGTGCCGTTGATAAAATATGGACCAAAGAGGTTGCTCCCAATGATACCACACCATACGTTAACCGACCAATGACGTTGATAGTCAGCTTGCCGTAACCAGTAAGGACTGTCTACACTCCACTAGTGCATGTTATTCTGGTTAACGCTTCCATAGTTTGTCAATATAGACTCATCGAAAAATAGTACTCAGGCAAAGAATATGGTGGTCGTTTGCATTTGTTGATGTGCCCATTTACAAATCACTACCCGGTTAAGGAAATTGGCGTCATAAATTTCCATATGCAGTGACACATGGTGTAAATTATGACGCTACAGTACTGTGACAATATTAGCTAAGGACGTGCAGGAATTGCGGTGTAATTGATGAGTGCTTATCCGTGAGTTGTGGTGCACTGCCGCTAGTACAGCTATTTCATTAGCTTCTCCTGTAAGACGTTTGCTCCCATCAAACATAAAGGCGTTCAAAACCTTGTAAAAGAACAAACGAGAGCGAGTTTCCTCTTGAAAACGCTGGACACACAAGGCAACAGCAGCCAAAACATTTCTCTTACATTCGCCGTAAATGAGGATGATTTCAATTTTTTATTCTACGATTGCAACATTCATCGTCCATTTGCATGTCTGTTCTCAAAATGGTAGATAGGAGCGCAGGGAATAAACACTGAACAAGTATTGTACTGTTTAGAGCCGCTTTCAGTTCTACGTCTGTACGATACTTGAGCTCTGGTCACAGTGTACTGCCTGTTATGATATGTCGTAGTTCACTATATGGCCACAGTGACGCATCGAGAAGAAAATAACATTCCGAGTGTTGTTTCCAGTTAGGAGTTGTGAACGACTGGTCTGTACTACCCAGCAGCGTGGACGTGGGGTCCCACTTAGAGGTGGCACGTTACTCTCTCACTTAACAGTCGCTCACTCGGATTAACATTCATATTTTAGGTCATGATCTCAGTGTTTCCCAGTACTACATTTGCTATGTGTAGCTTATAACTAGCAACAAAACGGATGCAGGGATTGGTGAACACAGGGTTGTAACGAGATGGAATATTGTAACCCCCCCCCCCCCCCCCAAATCCTCCAGAAATAAACGAAAAATATACCTATCCAAGAAAGCAGATAAAAATTCACTTGACTCCTTCGTGAGATACAATCTCCACTCCTTTCAAATTAACAATATAAGCGCGGCTTGAATTCAGAGAAATAGTATCGGCAGCAATCGAGAGATTTACACCAAATAAATTAACAAACGATGGAGCTGATCCTCCTTGGTACACAAAACGGGTGAGAACCCCAAGATTGGCGATCTTTTACAGAAACACAAAATTTAGAGCTGACTTCAATGCGAGAAGCTTATAATGGTTTCCACAACGATACTTTGTTGCAAAACCTGGCAGAAAAATCCAAAGAGACTATGGTCATATGTGAAGCATGCTAGCGGCAAGACACAATCAATGCCTTCTCTGCGCGATGACAATGGAGATATTACTGAAGGCAGTGCTGCCAAAACAGAGTTACTAAACACAGCCTTCCGAAATGCCTTCACAAAAGAAGACGAAGTAAATATTCCAGAATTCGAACCAAGAACAGGTGCCAACATGAGTAACGTAGAGGTAAACATCCTCAGAATAGTGAAGTAACTTAAACCACTCAACAAAAGCAAGTCTTCTCGTCCAGACTGTATACTAATTAGGTTCCTTTCAGAGTACGCTGATGAAATAGTGCCATACTTAACAATAATATACAACAGTTCGCTCGACGAAAGATCCGTACCCGAAGACTGGAAAGTTGCACAGGTCACACAAATATTCAAGGAAGGTAGTAGGAGTAATCCATTAAATTACAGGCCCTTATCATTAATGTCGATATGCAGCAGAATTTAGGACCACATATTGTGTTCAAACATTATGAATTACCTCGAAGAAAACGGTCTATTGATACACAGTCAACATGGATTTAGAAAATATCGTTCTTGTGAAACACAACTAGCTCTTTACTAGCATGAAGTGTTGAGTGGTATTGAAAAGGGATTTCAGATTGATCCCATATTGCTGAATTGCCGGAAGGTTTTTGACACTGTATCACGCAAGCGGCTTGTAGTGAAATTGGGTGCTTATGGAATATCGTCTCAGCTATGTAACTGGGTTCGTGATTTCCTATCAGAGAGGTCACAGTGCGTAGTACTCGACGGAAAGTAATCGAGGAAAACAAGTGATTTCTGGCATTCCCGAAGGTAGCGTTATAAAATGGTTGAAATGGCTCTGAGCACTATGGGACTTAACTTCTGAGGTCATCAGTCCCCTAGAACTTAGAACTACTTAAACCTAACTAACCTAAGGACATCACAAACATCCATGCCCGAGGCAGGATTCGAACCTGCGACCGTAGCGGTCGCGCGGTTCCAGACTGTAGCGGCTAGAACCGCTCGGCCACTCCGGCCGGCGGTAGCGTTATAGGCCTTTTGCTGTTCCTTATCTATATAAAGGATTTGGAAGACAATCTTAGGTTGTTTGCAGATGATTCTGTCGTTTATCGACTAATAAGGTCACCAGAAGGTCAAAACAAACTGCAAAACGATTTAGAAAAGATATCTACAAGGTGCAAAAATTGGCAGTTGAGCCTAAATAACGAAAAACGTGATGTCATCCACATCAGTGCTAAAAGGAATCCGTTAAACTTCAGTTATACGATAAATGAGTCAAATCTAAAGGCCATAAATTCTACTAAATACCTGGGAATTGCAATTATGAATAACTTAAATTGGAAGGAACACAGAGAAAATGTTGTGGGGAAGGCTAACGAAAGACTGCGTTTCAGTGGCAGGACACTTAGAAAATGTAACAGATCTGCTAAGGAGACTCCTACAGTACGCTTGTCCATCCTCTTTTAGAATACTGCTGCGCAGTGTGGGATTCTTACCAGATAGGACTGACAGAGTACATCGAAAAAGTTCAAAGAAGGGCAGCACGTTTTGTATTATAGGGGAGAGAGTGTCACTGATATGATACAGGATTTGGGGTGAACATCATTAAAACAGTGACATTTTTCGTAGTGGCGGAATCTTCTCACGAAAGTCCAATCACCAGTTTTGTTCTCCGAATGCTAAAACACTTTTGCGACACCGACCTACATAGGCAGGAACGATCATCATGATAAAATAAGGGGAATCAGAGCTCGTACAGAAAGATATAGATGTTCGTTCTTTCTGCGCGCTATACGAGATTGGAATTATACAGAATTGTGAAGTTGGTTCGAAGAACCATCTGCCAGGCATTTAAATGTGATTTGCAGAGTATCAATGTAGATGTTGATGACCTTTTTACATAGGGAAATTGAGAGCAGAATGTTCTTATAAGTGCATGTGTGACCTGTAGAGAACTTGTACCCGAGGGGCCATAGTGAAGGCAATGGTGAACGGGGAGAGAGATGAACTGAAGGCCATAAATGCTGAGTGCAGCGACATGGCTGTGTGAGTAATTCTGGGGAAACAGTGTTCAGTGGTTCTTACCTGCCGAGAGACTTCCGGCAAAAGTTCTGTTCTCTTTCCGCTTAGGATCGGGCAGGATGACACAGGTTCACAAAATATTTTACGTGGGCCAGGCGCCAGTCGATCGTCGAAGATGGCCATTTGGCTGAAAGTGGGAGGAGGAAGGCATTTAAGAGAGACTGATGTAAACTGAGCTTTGCCCGCCCGGTTAGCCTTTCGGTCTAACGCAGGGCTTTCTGGAGTGGGAAGGAGCGCCTGGTTCCTGGCACGAATCCTCATGGCGGACGTGTGTCGAGGTCCGGTGAGCTGGCCAGTCTGTGGATAGCTTTTAGGCGGTTTTCCGTCTGCCTCGGCGAATGCGGGCTCGTTCCCCTTATTCCTCCTCAGCTACACTACGTCGGTGATTGCTGCTCAAACAAGTTCGCTACGTACGCGTACATCACAATTACTCTACCACACAAACATAGGGGTTACCATCGTTTGGTGTGAGACGTTCGCTGGGAGGGGCGGGGAGGTGGGGAGAGGGGGGGTTCCACTGGGGGCCGAACCGCACAGTAACCGTGAAAGAGTGGTTCCGTGTGGGAGGAGGAGGGGTGAAGCGGACTGCAGTAGTCGTCGTGGGGTTGTGGACCAAGCGGCTGCAGCGGGGATGGAGCCTCTCCATCGTTTCTAGGCCCCGGTTAACATACAATACAATAAATACAATACAAAACTGGGTCTTTGTGCAAATGATGGGAATGTCATGAAACTCTGTGCATTGTCATGTTAGAAGCTGAGACAATACGAACAGAGCAGCTGCCATACATGCTTGATAGAGGTAGGACTGTAAACCCCATTGACACCAGGAAGTCGCCAGGTTCTTTTAGTGAGCGATAGAAACATATATTTAACACGCATGACTGTCTGGGAAGCAGCCTTTCAGAAACTGGGAATGGTCGGCCCAGAAAAATCACTCCATAAATGAGGGACTGTGGTCTCATCTACGTAGATGTTTTTTGCCAAAACATGACCATGATTACTGTGAGAACAGAACTTGCCTATTTTTTTCATAGAAGAGAGGTCTGTAGGTGCTGATTGGCTCCTCTCAATATATACAGTGTAGCAGCTTGCTCCCCAGCTGGGGAACTCTGGAACTTTGTCTGGATTGGCTACCAGGCCAACAGAACAATCAAGAGGAGAGATACAGTGCGTAGAGGATAATTCTGTAGGTTTGTGCACCGTGGAGGCGGTTTCATTTTACTGATTCAGCTCCTGTACTAAGGCTTCGTGGAACGTGGTCGTGATTATTCGAGGGCCTTCGTCTTCTGGTCTTCCCCTGGTGGAGAACTTCAGGTCTTTCCCGAGTGGGTGAGACTTTTGGTCTGTATTTTGTGGTGGAGTAAGAGCCAGTGGCAGTTTCCAGCTATCAGTGAAACTGCATATCAATTCAGACATATCGTGTGTCACGAGGGTGAACTTATTCGTCGTGAGTCGGCTGTTTGGCAATCCCAGCATGCACCGTCAAGCCAGTGAGTCAAATTAGTTTGACCAGACCGGCGAACGGGTGCACCTCACACGGAAATCTGACGGGATTTCAGGGCTCTGACAGGGGGGTTTCCCACCTTCTGATTATCAGAACGCCAGACTGCGTAGCTTGTGTATTTTCGTGGACGCGTCAGAACATTACAGCTGCCGGCCGGAGTGGCCACGCGGTTCTAGGCGCTACAGTCTGGAGCCGAGCGACCGCTACGGTCGCAGGTTCGAATCCTGCTTCGGGCATGGATGTGTGTGATGTCCTTACATTAGTTAGGTTTAATTAGTTCTAAGTTCTAGGCGACTGATGACCTCAGAAGTTAAGTCGCATAGTGCTCAGAGCCTTTGAACATTACAGCTGTCGCAGGGCACCGCTCCTCGCCCACAGCACGCCGTTCTCTGCTACCGCCCGAATCAACGTGAGAGGGTAAAGTACTGTTGCACCGGCGTAGAGTTGTCAAATCATATTCTCATCCCTCTGGTTGTCAGGTAAACCATAGTTTTTGTATAGCTGATCGTAGTTTATTCCAAATGGTTCAAATGGCTCTGAGCACTATGGGACTTAACATCTGTGGTCATCAGTCCCCTAGAACTTAGAACTACTTAAACCTAACTAACCTAAGGACATCACACACATCCATGCCCGAGGCAGGATTCGAACCTGCGACCGTAGCAGTTGCGCGGTTCCGGACTGCGCGCCTAGAACCGCTAGACCATAGTTTATTCCATTTGCACAGAATTGGGCATCACACTGGATTCGTGTAAACAAAGTCAGACTACGTTGTAAAAGCGATTAATGCAGGAGATAATTTGGATACCTTCCACCTCAATGTATGCTTTGCCTCTGAAACACCATTCCTTAACAGATATGTATCTGTTATTTTTGTGTAAGATTTATCAGTTGGCTCTCCAGAAAGTTGTAGTTACTAAAGGTTTAATAACACTTGTCATTATTTTGTAAACTTAAATACGCCACAGTTCTCATTTATACTCCCGCTGCTATTCATTGTTTTCATTTTATTGTAACTGGGTATACCAGCAATTTAATGTTCAATATTATTAAATTAGTCAACTTGATTATTAACTTGTCTCCTGATAGTGATTACATGCATAGGGCAACAAAAGTGCTATGAGTAAATCTTCTAAGTCGTATGCCGGTCGCAGTGGCCGAGCGCTTCTAGGCGCTTCAGTCTGGAATAGCGCGGCCGCTACGCTCGCAGGTTCGAATCCTGTCTCGGGCATGGATGTGTGTGACGTCCTTAGGTTGGTTAGGTTTAAGTAGTTCTAAGTCTACGGGACTAATGACCTCAGATGTTAAGTGCCATAGTGTTCAGGGCCATTTGAACCGTTTCTGATTCGTATGAAAGACTCATGAGAGTAGCGCAAGATTTGATGGTTATTGCAAAGATAATATCTTTGTTTATGCAAAGATAATTACATTCAGCTTCACTCAGGCATATATTTATGACTGAAGCAAGCGACAGCTTGAACCATGTGCCCTTCGATTTTCAAGGGCCTATGAGTAGCATGTCGTAAATTACGCTTGTGTACCAATTTCTATTCCTCCGATCACAGCGCCATCTGCAGCGAAACGAAGGAAATACTTCAGACAAAACTTATGTGGATTTTACCATAGAATCGCATTCTGCAATAAAAACAGGGTTCACATCGACGATTTCAAAGTTGTCCCTCACCACTCATGCATAGGGTGGCACAGCGGATGGAGTGTGGTATTGTTGGATGTCAACCTCAAAGACAAACAAATTGGAATTACAGTTTTTTTTTATTCAGTGTGTAGTTTTCGAGACATTTCAGTGTCTTCAGTTAAAATTAACACCTTTATACACTAGCTGCGTGCTGTGACGTCACTGGTGCCCGCGCCGGGGCCCATGGGAAACGCAGGCCCTGCAACCAACTTGTGATGTTAGATTAGTCGCCTTGTCCGCCATACTTCACGAACACTCGGCTCCGTGTGGGGCCCACAGGAAATCAATACGTCAATGAAAAGGTGCCCGCTAAAGGTATAAGCTTTGTAGTGTGCTATGGAGAGCTTTCGTTCATTTAAACGCATATTTAAAGATCATTAAACCCGTCTGAAATAGACTAACTGTTCTAAAACATATTAGGTATATAATACATTAATAAAATTAAAGTTTGACTGACTGAAAAAGATGCAGTACTTGCAGGTCACATATTAAAAAAGATCTAAGCCGGAGAGGCGACGTCATGAATAGTTGTGAGATGGCGAGCCGCTAAGGGCTGCTCGTACTGTGAACAAGTGTTGCAACAAGACTGAGGTGCCCACTTTAGAAAGTGTGGGCAATAAACATGGTGTTTCTACTAGCGCCATCTAGTAGCCGCAGAAACAACTAGGCTACTGTACATTCAAAATTAGACACATGAAATTGTGATGCAGCTGATTCAGGCATAACGTAAGCACTAATAATAATAGGATGAAGTTACATATCTATATGCTTTAAATAGAGGTACATTTTGTAACGTAAAAAACGTTAATTATGACATACAAGAAAACAGTAAAGATGTGACAGGAAAACAATATTTCGGTAAACCGCATGAGGAAATCTGAATCAAAGATCAAGCAATGGCTTTATACAGTCGAAAAAGTTTTTATTTCGCAGCTGCAGCTGTTCGTTGAGAATGAGGCCATCATGACGAGAGAGATGTTTGAAAATCTCCAGTTCCTCTAGGACATCTAACCTCCGCCCCTTCTTTTCGGTATACAGGATATTGTTATCGACTATGGCTTTAGGCACGTGTCCAGTAATTAAGAGATGATCGGCAAACGATGAATTTTGGGGACTGGTGCCGTTCTTTCTCAAAAGATGTTCTTTATATCTGATGGTGGAAGCACGTCCAGTTTGCCCTATATAATAGGAGGAGCAGGTATCGCAGATGATCTTATAAACGCCAGAACTTTCTGTAGGGGAGCGAATGAATTTCAAATTATGAATGAAGTTTCTCTTTAGATTACTATTAGTAGAGAAGGCAACATTGCAGTTGTATTTGTTGCGAAGCATGCGCTGAATCTGATAGGAATGGGTCCTATGAAAGGAATAGAAAAACGTTTTTTTGGGTTAATGTCAGTGCATGATGTGTTGAGCGTGGTAGTTCTTGCAGTTTTCTTTTTTAGGATATCGTCCACTATGTTAGACGTATATTCATTATTGACTGCTACGGTTTTAAGTAAATTAATCTCCTCATTAAACTTTTCTGTTGAAAATGGTATGGAGGTGGCTCGGTGGACGGCAGAGTGAAAAAAAAGCAATTTTTTGAGACTGTGGACGAAAAGAGGGAGCAGGCACGATTTGGTCAGTACACGTTTCTTTTCGAAATATATTGAAAGTGACGTTATTGTCTTCTATTGTAAGCGTCAAGTCTAAATAACGTAATTGGCGGTTTTCGTTTTCGAGTTCGATAGTGAAAGAAATTTTTTCATGGAGGTCGTTAAAAAGTTTAAATATATGATCAATTCTATCGGCGGGTCCGTTATAGATGACTAGAATATCATCAACGTATCTTGTGTCAGAAAGGATACCTAGTGAAGCGGCTGAGACACGGTTAAACAGCTTTTTTCCCAAGTAATTAATAAAGATGTCGGCAAGGATGCCGGCTAAAGGGTTGCCCATAGCGAGCCCATCAGACTGCTGGTACAGTTGTCCGTTGAATTCAAAGTAGTTGTACTTGACAACGACATTAATGAGATTCATAAAATCGGTAATCTGTTCATCTGATAGATCTTTTTTAAATTGGCGTAAATTTTCTTCCACAATGATGAGCGTCTCTTGTACTGGGACATTGGTATAAAGTTTTTTAATATCTAAGGAAAAGAGCTTTGTGTCTGAACTGCATACTAAGTTTTTAATATTTTGGACCAAAACGTGGCTGTTAGGAACGGAATAATTATTTTCGAAAACGAAAGATTTTTTCAACCTTAGCAGCTATGTTCAAAGTTTTCGTCTGAAATAGTTACTCGCTCCTAGCCGGAGATGGCTGCTGGCACTCGCGCTCTGACGTATGTGCAGCGGCCTGTCTTTCTACTGGGCCTCGTGATCGCAGATTAGTCATAAAAAAAAGACCCAAAAAATGTGTGAGTAGGCCCTCCCGCCTGGTATACCGTTCGCCGGGTGCAAGTCTTTCGATTTGACGCCACTTCGGTGACTTGCGCGACGATGAGGATGAAATGATGATGATTAGGACAACACGGCACCCAGTCCCTGAGCAGAGAAGGCCGGGAAGCGAACCCGGACCCTTAGGATTGACATACTGTCACGCTGAACACTCAGCTACCGGGGGAGAATAGTCATACATGGCCATTTGACGTACGATGTGCCTACCTCAACTGTGTGATCACCGGTTCTCATTATATGAAGGCATGGTGTCCGTCCAAAAGAACAGCCGGCCGCTGTGGTCTAGCGGTTCTAGGCGCGCAGTCCGGAACCGCGCGACTGCTACGGTCGCAGGTTCGAATCCTGTCTCGGGCATGGATGTGTGTGATGTCCTTAGGTTAGTTAGGTTTAAGTAGTTCTAAGTTCTAGGGGACTGATGACCACAGATGTTAAGTCCCATAGTGCTCAGAGCCATTTGAACCATTTGAACCAAAAGAACAGACGCCACGTGGAATTCGCAGCTGTGATACTTGTAAATTGAAGGTGGAGGCAAAGAAAGGAAAGGAAAGCGAAGGAACTAATGACATCAGCTGCATCGGAATATTTATGAGGAATCAGCGGCGACTAGTGAAAATGTGTGTCGGACCGAGACTCGAACCCGGGGTCTACATCTACAACTGCATCTACATAGAGACTGTACAAGCCACTATACGGTGCGTGGCGGTGGGTAGAAAGAAGGATCCTTTATTGTATGATTATATGATAGCGTAACAAACACTGGTAGCAGTTACTTCTGTAAAATATCTGGGAGTATGCGTACGGAACGATTTGCAGTGGAATGATCGTATAAAATTAATTGTTGGTAAGGCGGGTGCCAGGTTGAGATTCATTGGGAGAGTCCTTAGAAAATATAGTTCATCAACAAAGGAGGTGGCTTACAAAACACTCGTTCGATCTGTACATGAATATTGCTCATCAGTGTGGGATGCGTACCAGGTCGGGTTGACAGAGGAGATAGAGAAGATCCAAAGAAGAGCGGCGCGTTTCGTCTCAGGGTTATTTGGTAAGCGTGATAGCGCTACGGTGATGTTTAGCAAACTCAAGTGGCAGATTCTGCAAGAGAGGCGTCTGCATCGCGGTGTAACTTGCTGTCCAGGTTTCGAGAGGGTGCGTTTCTGGATGAGGTACCGAATATATTGCTTCCCCCTACTTATACCTCCCGAGGAGATCATGAATGTAAAATTAGAGAGATTCGAGCGCGCACGGAGGCTTTCCGTCAGTCGTTCTTCTCGCGAACCGTAGGCGACTCGAACAGGAAAGGGGGGTTATGACAGTGGCACTTAAAGTGCCCTCCGCCACACATCGTTGGGTGGCTTGCGGAGTATAAATGTAGATGTAGATGTACCCTGTACCACTACTAGTCATTTCCTGTCCTGTTCCAATCGCAAATAGAGTGACTGAAAAACAACTGTCTATATGCCTCCGTATGAGCCCTAATTTCTCATATCTTATCTTCCTGGACCATACGCACAATGTATGTTGGCGGCAGTAGAATCGTTTGGAAGCCAGCTGCAAATGCCCGATCTCTAAATTGTCTCAATTCGTGTTTCTCGAAAGTAACGTCGCCAGGAATTCCCATTTGAGTTCCTAAAGTATCTCCGTAACACGTGTTGTTCGAACCTATCGGTAACAAATCTAGAAGGCCACACCTGCATTGCTCCGACGTCTTCCTTCAATACGGCCTGTTACAGATCCCAAACATTCGAGCAGTACTCAAGAACAGGTGGCACCAGCGTCCTATATGCAGTCTCCTTTACAGGCGAAATTCTCCCAATAAACCGAAGTTTTGATGTGGTGCCGCTGTTTACGAACGTGCCTATCAAAGACGCTTTGGACCTAGTATCCCAGTTCTTTTTAAGTGACGCGGTCGAGCTATTTAGGCACACTCTTACATCTTCTTATTTTCTGTGCAATGGCCAGTATTACCATCAGACGGACGGTGTTGCGATGGGAAGCCCGTTAGCTCGAGCTGTTGCAAACCCCTTCATGGCGAATTTCGAGGCTATTGCCTTAGATACTGCGCCAAGAAAGCATAGCTGTTTATTTCGATATGACGACATGTTCATTATTTGACCCCACGGCCTTGAAAACCTGAATTTTTGTAACATCTCAACAAAATTAACAGTAACATCCAATTCACTGTGAAGGTAGACAAACACACTGCATTGACTTTCCTTCACATCCTCATAAGCCATAGACGAAGTCGATGCCTTGGCCACAACGTTAATGGAAATCTACTCACATCGATCTGTACTTGCACGCCATCATTCATCATCACCCACCACAGTAGCGTACTATTACAGAGCTTCGTGCAAAAGTAATATCACACGCTGTTAAACTACCCGATAAGCTGAGCCACCTACGCAAGATCTTCAACATCGGCTACAACAATCGTCAAATAAATGAAGTGGTTTCAAGCAAGAATCGTAATACTCGTAAGACCATCCAGGAGCCTGCCTTATCACAGTTCTCATATGCTCGTCCCATTTCATATCGCTTTGCAACGTTACACCCAGATATTTAAACGATCTCACTGTGTCAAGCAGGGCATTAGTAATACTGCATTATAACATTACAGGTTTGATCTTCCTACTCATCTGGTTTAACTTAAATTTTTCGCATTTAGGGCTAGCTGCAATTCATCACACCAAATGGTAATTTTGTCTAAGTCGTCTTGTATCTTCCTACAGTCACTGAGCTTCGACGTCTTACCGTACACCACATCATCATCAGCAAACAACAGCAGGTTGTTGCCCATCCTGTTCGTCAAATCATTTATGTATGTAAGGAACAACAGCGGTCCTGTCACACTTCCCTAAGGCTCTGCCGACGAAAGAAGTCTCCGAGCCACTCATATTTCTGTAAACTTATTACATATCCTCGTAGCGGCCTGCAATGGGGATCCGTGTAAAATGCTTACTAGGCAGTTGCGTTATCAATTGCACCATGTGGACGCAATATCGTAAATGCGCTGACTGTCTCGGTACGTTCCCCTACTGACCCACACTCCCATGTAGAGCTACCTATCTGCAGTGCCTGTCCATGTTCTCCATGCTCGCTAATTTTATTTTAGATTCCTGCTGGAGGTTGGCCGTAAATGTGCATTCGCACAGAAAGTTGTGGTTCCATTGTCCGTGGGGGCACATCAGTTATACGAATGCGTCCAAAAGAACAGACATCAAGCATTCTTATAATTGGTCAGCCTCGATGGGCTGCCTAAGGCCAACCCCCATGGACAAAGTTCAATGTCTTGCTGGGATTGCTCCATGTGACGTCAGAAGAGAGGTCGCCGCTAACATCGAGAGGCATAAATCAAATACGGTGACCTCACATCCACCCTTTGGATATCAACTTGCCTAGCCAAGACTGAAGTCCAGGAAGAGTTTCCTAACAACTTCGCAGCCCTTAGAAGGATCAGGTGCGGCTATCCGACTCACCAAGTTGAAAAAAAGATGCCAGCACCTGTCAAACTGGGTGACACCACAAGAATCCCTGCCGCCTGGACACGCGGAGAAGTGGGTCATCTGGAAGTTCTTGAATAGACTACGGACCGAAGTCGCAAGTTCGAGGAACAATCTCCTTAAATGGAACTTCAAACTGCCAAATGCCAACACAACACTGTGCGAATGTGGTGAATTGCAAGCAACCCGGCATCTCTTCAAATGTAACTTATGCCCAACCAGCTGTAGCATGAAGGACTTAACGTCTGCATACCCAATGCTATCAAAGTTGCCCAATTCTGGTCGAATACTGTATAGTTTTCTTTGTATGTATTGTATATGTGTTCATTTTAGTGTACCTCTGACACGAATAAATAAAGAAACCTCGATGGGCAACGAATCCACAATGTTCAGTGCGCTAGGTGGGAATGTGGGTTGATCGGGAAGCGTGCCGAGATAACCTGCACATTTGCGATAAACACTGAGTCCAGTTGAGCAGTGGTTAACGCTACTGCCAAAAAAGCAAGATATCCCGGGTTCTGCGTGGTGTCTGTTCTTTTGGACATGTCTGGGTGAGAGTGTGAGTGGGTCAGGGAGCGTGCCGAGATAGCGCGCAGATTTGTGATAAACAGTGACCGGATGGCGCAGTGATTAATGCAACTGCCTAGTAAGCAGGGGACACTGGATTCAAGTCCCAATGTGGCAGACATTTTCATTCGTCGCCGCTCGCACGCTGTAAAACACTGGCGACATATGCCAGGAGTAGAAGCAGCGTAAGCAGCGGAGCTGCTGTTCCTGCGTTGACCTATGGTGTTGGCAGTGGGACCGATCTTGACGAGCTGTCCTCAGTGAGCATCCCTGGCTATAGAGACGCTCTTTGTATCTTCATCGGGACTGCGGGAGAAAACTACTCCCGCAGCAAATCGGACCAACGTGTTGTCGGCCTGTGGTGGACCTGTTGGCCCAGCCCACGAATTACACGGCTGTAGGAGTGTTCCGCGTTGTTGTAGAACACCCTGGCGATTTGCTTGAAGCGATCCCGCAGGAAAGGGATGCCTACTTCCTCATGGAGCAGCCTCATGGGGTAGCGAGGCGGCTTGTGGATCGCAAGTCGCAGTGCCCTATTCTGGACGCGTTGGAGCGTCGCTGCTGCGTTACCCCACACCACGGCCGCATATTCCAGAACCGGCCGTACCAAGCCCAGGTACATGGAGAGGACGTGGCGTGGAGGCAGTGTAGACGAGGGGCTGAACAGCGGGTACAGCGCACGTAGTCTCCCCACTGCTCGCCCTCTGTCATCACGGACGTTGGGCAGCCACGTCAGGTGCCTGTCCAGTGTGACCCCGAGGTATTTGCCAGTCCGCTACCATTGGATGGGGCCCACCATCATCGTGACCGGCGGCAGGTCCGGAGGTAGCCTCTTCCTGCTGAAGACGACAGCCTGGCTCTTCGCAGCGTTGTACTTTAGGCGCCACTTCGTGGACCAGGCGCACAGGACGACACATCCGAGCTGGAGGTGGCGGCGCATCTCGGCCGCATTCATGCTGCGGGTGAACAATGCAGTGTCGTGAGCATAAAGCGCTAACTCCACGCGTGCCACCCGCGGTGTACAGGGAGTACAGCAGGGGGCCGAGAATCCACCCATGTGGCACTCCCGCTCGAATCTGCCGGTCGGTGGAGGTGCCTCCATCTGCTCGGACGTGGAATGTGCGGCCCGAGGGATACGAGCGCAGTAAGATTACGTGCGACGTCGGTACCCCGTGGACAAAAAGTTTGGATCCCAGGGCGTCGTGCCACACGCAGTCGAAGGCCTTGGAGACGTCGAGAAGCACGGCCACCATGTACTCCCGCGTCTGCATTGCTCGCATCCCCTGCTCCATGAGGCGCAACAGCTGCTGGGCGGTTGAGTAGCCGCTCCGGAACCCGAACTGTTCGTCGGGGATGAGCTGCTGCTCGTCACCGGTGATTCCGCACAGGTCCCGATGAAGCTGACATCATTAATCCCACCCATTTCCTTTCCTTTCTCTCCCCCCCCCCCCCCCCCCCCCGACCTACAGCTTTTTAGTATGGTGGCTCCTATGCCACGCTGCCCTGGAGTCCATCGTCTCTGTTAAGCGTGTTGTCGGCGATATTTATTTCAGTGGCTTCTTTAACTACACAGTTCCAGAAGCCGTTACCGCGAGCCACAACAGAGGTTTCGGTAGATTTGATCGGTGACTGTTTTCTAAGGCACGCTCAGCTAAAGCGGATTTTTTGGGGCAGTGTAGGCGGTAAAACCTCTCACGTTTCTTAGTGCATTGTTCGACAGTGCATACTGTGTGACACTCGCAAGGTATAGAGACCTACTGCATCTTTAACTGGTCTCAGTAACTGCCACACTTTTGTCAGCAGTCTGAAGATCTATTTAGTCGTTCATCTTTTCATCAGGCGGCTTACCTTGCCCGACACGAAACCATAGAAATCAAATTTCTCTTCCTGGTCCTCCTGGTTGGTCGTACGAGTATTGTGATTCTTGCTTGAAGTAACTTCATTTATTTGATGATTGTTGTAGCCGCTGTTGAAGATCTTACGTAGGTGGCTCAGCTTATAGGGTAGTTTATCAGCGTCTGATATTAAAAATGGCTCTAAGCACTATAGGAGTTCACATCTGAGGCCATCAGTTCCCTAGACATAGAGCTGCTTAGCCCTAACTAACCTAAGGACATCACACATATCCATGACCGAGGCAGAATTCGAACCTACGACGGTAGCAGCAGCGCGGTTCTGGACTGAAGCGCCTAGAACCGATCGGTCACAGCTGCCGGCGTCTGATATTACTTTTGCACGACGCTCTGTAGTAGTACGCTACTGTGGTGGGTGATGATGGATGATTGCGTGCAAGTACAGATCGAGGTGAGTAGGTTTCCATAAACGTTGTTGACAAGGCAACGATTTCGTCTACGGCGGACGAGGATGTCAAGGAAGGGCAATGCAGTGTTTTGTCTACCTTCATAGTGAACTGGATGTTACTGTTAATTTTGTTGAGGTGTTACAAAAATTCGTCAAGTTTTCAAGTCCGTGGGGGCCAATAATGATCATGTCGTCATATCGAAATAAATAACTAGGCTTTCATGGCGCAGTATCGAAGCCGATAGCCTCGAAATTCGCCATGAAGGGGTTTGCAACAGCTGGAGCTAACGGGCTTCCCATCGCAACACCGTCCGTCTGATGGTAATACTGGCCATTGCACAGAAAATAGGAAGACGTAAGAGAGTGCCTAAATAGCTCGACCGCGCCACTTAAAAAGAACTGGGATAATAGGTCCAAAGCGTCTTTGATAGGCACGTTCGTAAACAGCGGCACCACATCAAAACTGGCAACAATGTCACCCTCACTAAGTCGAAGACGGTTAATTCGGCTGATAAAATCAGCAGAGGTTTTAATAAGAAGCAGCTTGTCTTTTAATAAGACGCAGCATGTCTCAGAGCAGCTGGGGTCTACAAGATACCTTGTGAGTGGGGCCAGTAGTGCACACGCAGGGAGGAGCATGACAGGTTTGTCGCCTACGCTTTAGCTCAGCGTGCTTTAGAAAACGGTCATCGTGTCAAAGTTGAGGAAACCTCTGTCGTGACTCGCACTATCGGATTCTGGGAATATGTAATTAAAGAAACCATTGAAATAAAAATCACCGACAGCATCCTAGAGATGGTGGCCTGCAGCTCAGTGCAGCATGGGATCCTGCAGTCGCACGGTGGAAGGGGGCACGTCGAATGCTTGGTCAGCCGCGAGCACTGATGACGTCACAGCTAGAAGCCAGTGTATGCAGTACCCAGTGACAGTCTATCACTTGAAAATGACCAAGGAATGATTGGCCGAAAGCTCGTGTGTAATTTTAAACACTCGACACAGCTGGAAACCCGAGAACATTTTATTCAATGTCACCACCACAAAAAATATCAAGACTTATAAGCAGACATGAGTCCACTAGACAACGAGATATTATCTAGCGAAGAAAGGACTTCTAGCACAAACTTTATCCCAGTATAAAATGTCAAGCTCTAAATACACATCAGAAAAAATTGTTCCTGAAATCTACGACAGAGTTTACGAAAAAATAAAAAAAAAAAATAAATAAAAATTAAGGTGCACTCTCAGGTTTTCATAACAATGGAAGTTTTCTGAGTTTCACAGCTAGAACACAGTTTTTGCTAAGAAACCTTTTCTGGGTTCTCATACCGAATAAAAAATAGCTAGGGAGCTTAATTCTATCACAGATCGCTGGGATATTGGGCAGAGCGAAATTATTTGACTTATTCATGACATGGCGCTAACAAGGCGAGAGGTACTCGAGTGTCTGAGTATGACTGTGTTGGATGTTTCACCAATTCCCTTCAAGTAATGTAACTGAGTCAGTGAAGGTCTGGCTTGAAGTAGCAAGAATGATCGATACTGGTTGTCCTCTGTTAAGGCACTTCAATCATCTGAGCTTAGCTCAAGAAAAATTGTTGGCGATTCAAAAGGAGCTAAATTTACCGAAGCATTAGTTGGTGGTGGTTAATCAAGAGAAGCTTAGTAATTTGATGTCTCACCGATGGTGTGTGATGGAGCAGCGTGTTAACCCTTTGAAGGACTTCGAAGATCTAAGAGAAATAAGTTCTTGCCTCTCTTGCATATCCGAAGTATTAGCTTGGTTCATAATTCCGTAGCGTTTTTGTTTTGCATGTTGATTTTACGGTTGCTATGGCCATATTTGTCAATTGTCATTTTTATTTGAGGTACATTGTTGCTATTTCAGTTTACATATTGTCATTTGCAGATAGTAAGTGGAGCTGTGGGCACTAGGAAATGTAGTACCAAATGCAGAAATCGGAACATTTCCGATATATTCTTCTGTCTGGGTTCAGTAGAGGAGGGGCAGCAGCGGAGGCGCCCGGAAACACTTGTGCCGTTGTACGGGGATAATGCCACTGGACAGAGCACGGCAAGAAAATGGTTTTCTCGTTCTAGGGTAGATCCGTTTTGACATTAGTGACTCTCCATGTTCAGGAAGAACTTATAGGTTTGATGAAGATCCTATAAACACATTAATCCACAATGATCCACGCCAGTATACTAGGGAACTGGCCAATGTGGTGAACTGTGAATATTCCATCGTCGTAATACGTTTGCATGCAATGGGGAACGTTCAAAAACCAGATGTCTGTGTGCCACATGCTCTAAGCCAAAATGACAAAACTCAGCGGGTGCCGGTATGTGGCTTGCTCGTCATCCATTGGCTCGTTAACAGCATCCACTATTCCTAGCGTGTATCGTTACTGGTGACGAGAAATGGTGTCTTTATACTAACATAAGGAAAAGGGAGGAATGGTTGAGCCCAAATAAAGCAGCAGCTCCCCGTACGAAGAGCCGCGCGCGTCCACAAAACATGTTATGCATCTAGTGGAACAACGACGCTGCAGTGTACTAGAATTGCTTCCCCGAAGTGTAACCAACACTGCTGTCATTTTTGTCAGCAGCTGAGACGTCTTGCCGATGCAGTTCAAGAACAACGACCAAAAAAATCTGCGTGAAGTGATGTTTTTCCACTATAACTCCAGTCCATATTCAGCTAGGCTGTCGGAAAACGCTATACGGGAGTTGGGTTGAGAACTCATTCCGTACCCACCTTCCTCATTTGATGTTGCACCCTCAGAGCTTCACGCTTACCGCTCTATGTCAAAGAATCTTCAAGGAAATTCATCTCCGTATGAAAATGCGCTACGAACGTGACTCTTCGCTTCAAAAAACACGTCATTTCTACAGTCGCGGACTCGAAAAGTTACCCCAGCATTGGCAGAGTGTTGTAAACAGTGAAGGAGAATACATTATTGATGACTAAAGTCTCTGTTATGTGTATGTACTGTGTTTGTTTAAGGTATAGAAAAACGCTACGAACTTACGCAACAACCCAATAACACAACATGTTGCGTTAAATAACTATTTAAATTAAGGATGAGACAGCACGAAGAAACGTTTTTCCACACGTGAGAGCCTCATTTTAGCTGAATTAGAAATGTCCTTAAATGAAGATCCAAATAATTTGATTTCAACCTCTCTAGACCCAAGACGCAAGACAGACTATTTGGGGGTTGCAAGTTTGATTGCGTGGCCATCCTCCACAGCAAACACAGAAATACTTGTTTGTTAGGTAAAACCTTCCAGCTAGAAAAGGCAGTTTTATTTACAAAATAAGTATTTGGGAGTTGTTGAAACTGAAACAGCTCAACAGAAGATCCTACTGGAATTTTTCGAAAAATCTTCCGCCATTAGCAGTTCATCGCCATTGTCTCATAAAACAACAGAGGAGGCGTCGTCATCACTGAGTGGATTACTATTGAAATTCCAAAAAGCTATGTTCCGGCAAGACTCGGACAACATATTACTTCCTCCCATATGCGTATACGTCTCGCGAAATGACGACAGCGAGAAAATATAAGAAATTTGAACTAATACAGAGATTTACCGACAATCAACCTTCCAACGCGCCATTCGTGAATGAAAGAGGGAAGAGGGGGTCGGATAGTAACCTGGGGAGTATTGATGCAGATGGAGAGACGAGATGGAATCAACTCTCAGTTCGTTTTGGAGGTAAATGAAAATAATCATAGTCAGTGTGATGATAAGTAAACAAACGTGATTGAGAGTCTGATTATTATATGAACACATTTCGAATAGATTCTAATTGCGAACCTTATGTTTAATGGTCAGCTAATGCGACACTGTATTCGAAATTGAGAAAGTTTATCCGAGTTTATCTTTCAGCGCCTGTCAGCTGTGTATGTAGAGAAAAACTTTTCTCTGAAGCTGGCGTTGTTTACGAAAAAGAGCGAAATCGCTTATTACATATCAATGCAGAAAAACTGGTGTTCGTTCACCATAATTTACCTCCATTTCAGTGCGTACACTAAATTAGTTTTTGTTCAAATGAATAATAAATGACTTTTTGACTGGAAGATATTGACGTTTTATTTGTGTTTATAGTTACATGTAAGTTAGATAAAGTTGATTTTATCAAATTTTCATAATTTATTTCAAATACAGCATCTACTGGATATTATCCTACTATCTGGTATCTTATCGGATAGTAAAATTAAGCCGTATGGGCCGGATACCGGCCAGTTGCCGGATATCTGTTTTATTTCTAGTTCTAATACATAAAAATTTGGGCTGTTACATTCGGATGGCGGGATGTTAAAAATATTAAAAATTATCGTAAAAACTTTTGAGCGTATGTGTAAACAGATTATATGAAAACGGTTTGATTTCTTTCTTTCTCTCTTTCCCTAATTCGAATATTTTCCGCAGTATTACGATTTGCAAACAGGAATTTCAATTTTTTCTTCGTACCTTATCATTTTTCTGACAGCAACTTGCACACAGTGTTCGTTGTCCAAACACAGTAGAGCTTACGACGTCACAGGTAAAGCTGTCCTTAGGTACAAGCAGGGTTGAGCACCACAGTGCTTCACTAGGAACTGTCCTCTTGTACCTTTGAACTGACTTGCCCAGCCAGTTAGAGGAGACCTATAGTTTAGCGTGGATACCGAATCAAAGTACAACTTGATTGCCGGCCGCGGTGGTCTCGCGGTTCTCGGCGCGCAGTCCGGAACCGTGCGACTGCTACGGTCGCAGGTTCGAATCCTGCCTCGCGCATGGATATGTGTGATGTCGTTAGGTTAGTTAGGTTTAAGAAGTTCTAGGGGACTGATGACCACAGCTGTTAAGTCCCATAGTGCTCAGAGCCATTTACAACTTGATTTTTTCATATGCGCAAATCATTACCAAACGGGAAAGTAGCGACTGATATCAAGAAACGTCGTAAGGATGCATAGGACTAAAGCGTGGTTATTTGGATTTGCTAACTGATGTTTATTCGTCGGACAACACTACAATGGCACACTTCACAAGAGATATGTTTAACCACTATCAAATGTGGGGACATGACACAGTGACTACATCTCTTAGAGCTTCTTGGTTTCAGGTAGTTGCGCAACCATTTTCCTTTCTGTTTAAAGTAATGACTCTCTTCACGCCACGACGAAATGCCAGGAAGTGAGCTTGCAGAACCTCGTCCACTTAGCGTCGTGCTGTTTCTGTAGGCGTTCCTCAGCTGAAATAATTGTTTCTTACAACTATACAAAAATACTCATGGATCGTCCGATTACGGCTTAGTAAAGAGTTTAATCGATATTTGAGGTGCATTATCACAGCACTTGCAGCGACCTATATGTTGGTCATTAAAACTGCAGCACCAGGAACAATGACACGTAATGAAATTTTACTTATTGTACGTTTGCGGTATAGTATGAAGAATACATGATTAAACTACCAAGTGATCTGGATTTCACACGGTGCGAAAAACAGTCCACAGAACTGTCACCTATGGCAGCAAAAACGACACTAACCTATCTGTCCATCGAATTGCGAAATGGGTACGTCGCTCCATATTACTTCAAAAGTATGCCACAGTTTTACTAGTGTAGAGGCTGGCAAGTGGTGGAGTGCCACTCCCTGGCGAAACCATGACTAGACGATTTCAGTGAGCAAGATATATGGAGAACTTGCTGACAGGACAACAGTCGAACGCCTTCTTGATCGATGTTTGTCACGACAGTACGTTCTACATGAGATCTTGCCTTACCTTTTAGAAAAGATAAACTGTGACCGATACCTCGAAGATAGAACACATGCATCGGCCTTCATGCGTCAGAAATACGACTGCTGCCCAAATTGAGTACAGAAACCACAGATGATAGTGCTGTTTAGCAAACGACAGCCTATAGCCTCACGCTACATTCTGAGCCCACATGGCGATGACGAATGCAATCTAGCAGTGTTCACATTCTGCTCGGAGCCTCCACATACGCGTATGTCCATCGCCATGGTGTGCACAGAACCAGCGCTTGTCTGGAAAGACGACGTAATGCCTGCCGTGCGGTTAAAGGCGCTTCAGTCTGCAACCGCGTGACCGCTACGGTCGCAAGTTCGAATCCTGCCTCGGGCATGGATGTGTGTCATGTCGTTAGGTTAGTTAGGTTTAATTAGTTCTAAGTTCTAGGCGACTGATGACCTCAGAAGTTAAGTCGCATAGTGCTCAGAGCCATTTGAACCATTTTGAACGTAATGCCTTTGCTGTGTACTGTTTTGTCACTAGGCGCATCACTATCGGTGTGCCTCTTCTTGCTGCCACTTCAAAGTAAGCCGCGACAATGGACGCCGTGCTGATAGTCCGTGGTGTTCAAGACTGTCCGTGTGGATACTTGTCTTGTTGCAAACAAGCCTCCCCCAGACTCGCTGTAAGTGACGTGGCTGTAACGTTACTGCACGGCCGAGTGAACAATAGACTGTCCTCTCTGATGCTAGTTGCGTAGCGGCCTTTGAGTTCTTTTTTTATTTATTTTCTTTATTTACTCGTGAAGTTCCGTAGGACCAAATTGAGGAGTAAATCTCCAAGGTTATGGAATGTGTCAGTACGTGAAATTACAACATTAACGTAATAACAGATAAAAATAAATGTTCATGAACCTTAAAAATGTCAGGCCATAAGTTTAAGTAAACGCTGTCAACAATACAATAAAAATCAACTTAATTTTTCAAGAAACTCCCTGACAGAATAGAAGGAGTGACCCATGAGGAAACTCTTCAGTTTCGATTTGAAAGCGCGTGGATTACTGCTAAGATTTTTGAATTCGAGTGGCAGCTTATTGTAAATGGATGCAGCAGTATAGTGCACACCTTTTTGCACAAGAGTTAAGGAAGTCTGATCCAACTACAGGTTTGATTTCTACCGAGTATTAACCGAGTGAAAGCTGCTTATTCTTGGGAATAAACTAATATTGGTAACAAGAAACGACAATAAGGAGTATACGTATTAAGAGGCCAATGTCAAAATACCAAGACTCGTGAACAGAGGTCGACAAGAGGTTCGTGAACTAACACCACTTATTCCCCGATTCCCCGAACGGCGCGTTTCTTCATCAAAAATATGCTTTTAGAATGAGAAGAGTTACCCCAGAATATGATACCATACGACAATAGCGAATGAAAATAAGCAAAGTAGACTAATTTTCGTGTCGAACGGTCATTAACTTCTGATGCCGTTCGAATAGTAAAAATGGCAGTATTAAGTATTTGAACAAGATCCTGAGCGTGGGCTTTCCACGATAGCTTACTATCTATCTGAACACCTATAAATTTGAACTGTTCAGTTTCACTAATCATATGCCCATTCTGTGAAATTAAAACGTCAGGTTTAGTTGAATTGTGTGTTAGAAACCGTAAAAACTGAGTCTTACTGTGATTTAGCATTAGTTTATTTTCTACAAGCCATGAACTGAGGTCATGTACTGCACTGTTTGAAACCGAGCTAATGTTGCACACAACATCCTTTACTACCAAGCTAATGTCATCAGCTAACAGAAATACATTAGAGTTACTTCTAATACTAGAGGGCATATCATTTATATAAATAACGAATAGGAGTGGCCCCAACACTGATCGCTGCCCCCCTCCCCTCCCCTCCCCCCCCCCTCCCCCACACTTGACAGTACCTCACTCAGACCCCATATTACAGCCGTTACCAACATTGTGAATAATGACCTTTTGCTGCCTGTTGCTAAAGTAAGAGGTGAACCAATTGTGAGCTACTCCCCGTATTCCGTAATGGTCCAACTTATGGAGCAATATTTTGTGATCAAATGCCTTAGTTAAATCAAAAAAATATGCCAAGCGTTCGAAACATTTTGTTTAACCCATCCAGTACCTCACAGAGAAAAGAGAATATAGCATTTTCAGTTGTTAAACCACTTCTCAAGCCGAACTGTACAAAAAAAATGGTTCAAATGTCTCTGAGCACTATGGGACTTAACATCTATGGTCATCAGTCCCCTAGAACTTAGAACTACCTAAACCTAACTAACCTAACAACAGCACACAACACCCAGCCATCACGAGGCAGAGAAAATCCCCGACCCCGCCGGGAATCGAACCCGGGAACCCGGGCGTGGGAAGCGAGAACGCTACCGCACGACCACTTTTTTTTTTTTTTTTTTTTTTTTATATTTTGTACCCGACCGAGACTCGAACTCGGGACCTTTGCCTTTCGCGGGCAAGTGCTCTACCATCTTTTTTTTTTTTTTTTTTCTGCTTACATGGCAGACGCTCTATCCATTTTTTTTTTTTTTTTTTTTTTTTTTTTTTTTTTTTTTTGTTTTTCCCTGGACCTCTTCCACTTCAGGCGTTGGCCCCTATCATCCATATCACCCCCAAAATCCTATCTAACCTAAAAAAAAAAAAAAAAAAAAAAAAAATCTGTTGCCACCGCCACTTTCACCCTAACTTAACCTACTTTTTTATTTATTTTTTCCATTATTTTTTTTTTTATAAATATATAAAGGAACTGAATAATTCTTCTTGCCGTGACAATCTGTCCAATACCCGTGAAACAGAAGAACACGAAATCAATCAAGCACTTCTGATTTGTTTTATGTTACGGCTTCTGGCAAAATTAGTTTTCCTGAGGCACTTTCACTTGCCGTACTATAAAAATAAGTAAATAAATAAATGCCAACTTAATTATAATGAAGCACAATTAGTATCGACTCGCTGTAGTGTTGTGCACCAACCAAAAATAAAATAAAATTTACCGCTTCATTATGGCAAAGTGTGAAGTAAGAAATTTTGAAACAAAGCTTTGTATTTCCGACTCGTTTTAAGGTTTTAGTGTTCTTCCATTATATACTGTATATACTCGTCTATACTCGCATGTGTATTCGTAACTGCAAAATATGCAAACTGGCCGATAATCCAAGCATAGCTATTGTGCTTTGTTGCAGGAAAGAAATGCCAGTCTGGTTGAAGTACATCTTTAAGTGTTATAGCAGAGTCTGTGGTTCTAGTAATTATTGCGAGTTTTTTTCTAGTCCAGTTCCATATGTAGTATTGGTCGCGGCAGATGAGAATGTGTGCCAAGGTATCTACAGTATGGCAATGACCGCAGTACGGACTCTGCTTCATTTTGATATTGTGCAACTTTTCACCTGTGGGGACCTTCTCGTTCACAATGTCATACCACGTGGACACTACTTTGGAGTGGAGGATGGGATTGTTAATGTTTTTCCAGACGTTACTCCAGTTGACCGCTGGATATTTCGCTTCAATTGGGTTTTGCCTATGGTGTCTCGTGAGGTGGTAATAGGTCCTTCTGGTGTTAAGCAGCTGTGAAGTATCTTGAATATAGCTCATTTCCAGGTAATAAGTCCGGACGTGATCGAGTTGAGCGCTGATGCGACCAACATCGACTGGGGCCTTTTTGCTCGTTGGGGCTAACCTGTTGAATAAAGTTTTCGTAATTGTCGGATGGGGTGACTGCAGTATTTTGCGGATTCGGTCCATATATAGGGCAGTGCATTGGTTCTTGATGTCTTTGACGCCCAACCCACCAGCGGCGTGGGTTAACACTATGGTTGGCATGGCGACTTTAAAGATGTTTCCGCTCCATATGAACCAATACGCTGCAGCTAAAAGCTTTTGCGCTGTATCCTTGGGTACTGGTAACACTGCTGCGATGTGGTATATTTTGCTTAGCGCATAGCTGTTAATCAATAGAGCTCTCTGTATCCGATTGAGCGTTCTAGTTTTGTGTTCACGGAGAGTAGCCCTGAATATATGTAGTTTATGGTCCCAGTTGGCTACTGTCATCTCTCTGGGGTTGGCCATTAGAATCATACCTAAGTGGTTCGTCTTCTCTGTTCTTTGTAGCCATGTTCTTTGAATGGTCTCCGTATGGGGTCCGACAGGTAAAATTTTCGATTTTTGTTCATTGAGTTTGGCTCCGGAAGAAGTGGCGTAAGCGTGGATTATTTGTTGAACGACTTCCATTTCTGAGTGCGTGTTAACTACTACACTGACGTCATCAGCATAAGCGTGACACACTGTTTTTGTACCCAACACCTGTAGACCTTGTAACCTGTGATGCAGGTTTAACAGTAACGGTTCTACGGCGATTGCGTATAGTGCCATAGAAAGGGGGCAGCCTTGTCTCACTGATTGCTTGATCGGGACTGGTGAACTTAGCTGACCGTTAATTTTGATTCGAGAGGAAGTGCCGACTATACATTTGCGTATGATCTGAATAAAATGAGCACTGAATCCCATCCGTTGCATTACAGTTAGTAGAAAGTGGTGGTTGATGCGGTCAAAAGCCTTATCGAAGTCTAAAAACATGAGACCAACATTGCATTTGCATAGCCACGACAAATATATTATGTCTCTATATTCACATAATGCATTCGACATTGATCTCCCTGGGACAGCACTCATTTGATAAGGGCCAAATACTTTCGGCAGTACCATCTTCAGTCTACAGTTTATGAGTCGGGTGAAGATTTTATAGTCGGAATTGAGGAGTGTTAGTGGTCGAAAATCCTTCAGCGTAGCGCTACGTGGTTTTTTGGGGATCAGTACAATCATTCCTTCGGTAAACTGAGATGGCATCTGCACGTCTCCCAATAATTCATTGCATATTTTGGTGAAATCCGGTCCTATGATGTGCCAAAAACAAGCATAAAATTCTATGGGTAGGCCATCTAAACCAGCAGATTTCTTTGTAGGCGAGTCTTTGATTATGGCACATACTTCTTTCTCAGTTATGTGGGCTACAAGGTCGGCGTTGTCAGTCGGATGGACCGTGGATTGAATGTTGGATAAAAGCGGCTCACTTGCCGTCGCGTCAGTCGCCGATGCGGAGTAAAAATCTGTATAATGTTGCACCACGTAGTTTTTTACTGTGACCTGTTGATCGTATTGGTTCCCCTGTTCATCACTGAGAGTGTGGATTAACTTTTGTTTACCTCTCTTGGCTTCCCGTATCACGTGATATACGGACGTATTCTCCTGCGTCAGTTCAATCGGGGGACGCGATCGAACTTTTTTCCCCTCTAGTGATTGTCGTACCAACGCCGTTATTCTTGCTTTAGTGCGTTTTATTCTAGAGCTGTTTGCTACTAATCCCATGGGGTCATCATATAGTTCGCGGAGGCAAAGAAAGTGATACTCCAAGGTGCGTTTTCGCCAGTACGCTTTCATGCGACCATATCGTGCGATGCATTTTTTTATCTGCGGTTTCGCAGACTGTAGCCACCACATGATGCGTGTTGGATATCTGGATTGCATCCGAAGACAACGCTGCCATGTAGCATGGACCTCCTGTTTCAGTACTGCGTCCTCCAAAAGTGACACGTTTAGCTGCCAGACGCCCCTTCCCAGGAATGTTTTTTGTTTAGTATGCTTCGCGGTTATATGAAATGCGCAGTGATCCGAGAAGTTAAGAGGCCAAATTTCACAGTCAGTTATATTATGGATAAAACCTTTCGTTACATACAGCCTGTCTAGTCTGCTTGCCGAAGTACTGGATACGTACGTGTATCCTCGGGTGTGCGGGCGAAGGTGGCACCAAGCATCTATCATATCTAGCCCGTTAATTAACAGCAACAGCTCCTCACAAAAGTTGAAGTTCGGGATTTGATCTTCTGGACGCAATACGCAGTTAAAATCTCCACCCAAAATTATGTGCAGTCGAGGATCCGTTATTAATGGGACAATTTCGTCCCGGAACAGGTTGCCCCTTGCTCGTTTTCCGCTGGATCCAGAGGGAGCATATATATTAACAAGAAGCAGATCATATATTTGTGCAGTTATGCCTCGTCCAGATTCAAGTAATGCTTTTGCTGTACATGGTATGCCGTGTTTGAACAGTATTCCTGTTCCACATTCATTGCCTATGTTTAAGATCGCCTCATATCCATACACATCCGCTATTTTGGTCGTAACTACCTCTTGTAACATCGCTATGTCAATGTCGGTGGCATATAAGTAGTCCTTCACAGATTGTAACTTTACGTCCGAAACTATTCGGTTTACATTGAGAGTGGCGATTTTATACGCCTGCGTCATTCGCTAGTCCAACTAAGCGCATTCAGTGTCGTCAGACCATGCTGTCCCCGTATCAGTTCCGCAGCGGTCAACAGTGTCCATTGGTTCTTCAATTGGAGGGGCGAGGTTCATCTGTACGTCCTCATTCGGGTTGGGGATGTCTGGTTTTCCGATGTCTGCCACGCCTTGCTTTCCGCTTCGATCTGTTTTAAGAATTTTTTTGGTACGGGAGAGTTTTTTCTCCAGTTCTTGGATCTCTTCAGGGCTCTGTTTTCGTGTTTGCCGTTTAGGTTTCACCGGCTGCTGTCTGATGTTGTCTTCCTCAGCATTCTTCAAATCTTCTAAGCGGGTGGTGTTTCGAGCTAAATTGTCGACCGTGCTCTTGGTGGATGATGGGGTCAATAGAGAAATCGGTTCACTATGAGGTTGCTCATTCCGGGATGGTTCTTGCATGTCATTCTCAACAGCGGAGGAATCGGGTAATTTGCTGTGGCTCCCAATATCTTTCGGTGTCTGTTGTGTTGAAACCGTTACAGCTGTCACGATTTCCTTAGGTTCGGGTGGTCTAGCTTCTGTCGTGTCAGTGGTGGCAATCTGGGCTTCTTCTCGGGTTGGATGGTTCTCCGTGTTCACATCAGGGCTTGGGGTCAGGACTTGGCCGCGGGCTGCCGTAGCGTAAGTCGCTGGCAGCGCAGTCATAGCCGGCGGTCGCGGCGCCTCGCCAGCCGGCAGCTGCGCCACTCGCCGCTGTAAACACTCCGCACGGACGTGGCCGGGAGAGTTGCACGCCGCGCACGTCCTCGGCTTGCCGTCGTATACGACGATACCTCGGTATCCACAGACGCTGATGTATGACGGTACATGTTTGTGCAAATCGACCTTTAATTGCCTCACTCCGTTGAGAACTTGGAATTTGCGCGCGTTGGACCACCGTTCGGCAACATTGCTGAGAACTTTACCGTACGGCGCTATCACTGCGTTTATTTGTTCCGCCGGTACTTCGAATGGTAGTTCGAATATCCTGATAGTTCGTATTCCAAACCCTGCATGCGTTACGGTGACTTCGCCTACGTTTCCATCACAATGTTTAAATTTCATAATTCCTCCGCAAGACTCAACTATTTTGTCACATAAGTTAGCATTCCTCAATTTCACAAATACAACGCTGCTCACTATCGAAAGATGCATTCCAATGACATCCTCTGAATCAACTTTCACTTCGTATTCCAACCAATCTTCGATTTCGTGTAGTTTAGGTCGGGCGTAATTACGATCAAACGAGAATTTCAAAGTATCTTGTCTGTTCAAGTGGGCCATCACGGATTCATATTTCAAATTTCAATATGCGTAGAAGTTCTGCAACGATGCAAGAAGCACTTCGACTTACCACGCCGAAGCACAGCAGACCGCGGCGCACGAAACTCAGCACACGTCCGCACAGCACGGCTGACGCGGCGAGACTGCCACGAGATGCGTGCTCGAACTGTACATCTGATAGCAAATCGTGTAATATAAAATGATCAGTTATCCTTAATACATAGCTTTTTCAATAACTTTTGCAAACACTGATGGCGTAGAAATAGATCTAAAATTATGTTCATTATCCCTTTTCTCCCTTTTTATAAAGCGGCTTTACTACTGAGTACTTTAATCGCTCAGGAAACACCATTCCTAAAGGAAAAATTACAAATATGGCTAAATACAGGGCTAACATGTTTAGGTTTATTACGCAAGTCCTAAACACATCGAATTCACATCCGTATGACAGTCATGGACTGCCAACCACAGGAACAGCATTGTCGCGAGGTGACAAATCCCAGTTTCCATATGCCACGATCTTACGCCTACTGAACTCCAACACATACTGGTTAATGCCTCTACTTCCTATACGAGTCATAACACGACTTTTGGACAAATAACATTCAAATGTGATTTATGAATAAGAAATTCGCTTCTTAATATTTCTTTATATACAGAATGTGGTATCGTACCCTGTCGATACCACAAAGGACCAATCGTTCCAGATACAGCGACTGACACTAGAGGTCCCGCTTTTATCCCACAGCGGCAGCAACAAGGACGGCCATCGCGTGACCCCCGACCCCGCGAGTGCCACGCCCCCTGAACCAAGGCGCCACCGGCACCACGTATCACGTGTTTAAAGAGGCCGCCGGACCGCTGCTCTGTCCAGTTCAATAGCTCCAGTCTGGCAGCAGTCGAGCATCGACGTAGCTGCAGTCGCAGCTTTCACTACAAATGTAGGGCAACAGAACTGGCCTCAAGACTTGAGTTACGTATAATTGGATTGCAAACCGGACGTGAATTGTGAACTGTTAAAGTGTTTAACTGGTCCCGGCATTGCCCAAGGACTTGTAAAAGAATTTCGACGAGTATTCATTGTACTAAGTTGAGTGTAATACTTCTCATAGTGGTTGTGTTCTCTCATTCTTTTGATTTATGTCTCAGGAATCCAAGCACTGTCCCGACGGGACACAACATAATTTTGGCGACGGGAGTTTACATGATCAATTCACAACATGTAGAATTACTTACCTCACAAAAATCTTCATTACTCAAACTACTGCAATACAGCGAGCGCTAATACTGCCAGCTAAATAAAAGATTCTAACTACTGATAGGCATAGTTAGCAAATGAAAGATTTTGATAAAGAACAAACAATGTATTTACCTTAATAGTGTTCAAGTTCATGACATCCAGTCTTACAAATTTACTGTCTCTGATGGACACACGTCCAGATCATCCGCTCTCAAAACTCCGCCAACTCTCTCCCCACATCCACCACTGCTGGCGGCTCACCTCCAACTGCGCAACGCTACGCGCTGTTAACATCCAGCTGCCCAACACTACAATAGCAAACAACAATGCAAACCAGCCACAGAGCGCTACGTGGCGTTACCAATAAAAAAACATAAACAGCCTACTTACAAGTCTTACGGGACCAAACTGCTGAGGTCATCGGTCCCTAACCTTACACACTACTTAATCTAACAAACTAACTTACACTAAGTACGACACACACACCCATGCCCGAGGGAGGACTCGAACCTCCGACGGGGGGAGCCGCGCCGACCGTGACAAGACTCCTGAGACCGCGCAGCTACCTCGCGCGGCCAGATGGTCAAGAGGAAGTGGCTTAGGCATACCTAGAGTGGATTGGAAGGTACAGAGCTGGATTTGGTCGCGACATAGAAAGGGCTGCTGGATAGAAAGAATGCAAGAAGGAAGACATAATTAACTGTGGTGTACAGATCTTGAGCTGAGACTGAAGTGCCATAGATGGCCACAAGGTTTACTAGATTAAGGAATAAAAATGGTGGATTTGCGGTTGTTACTATGGTGGGATAGGAAACTGGTAAGCTGGCCTGGGAGGCGGAGTGGTTCTAGGCGCTACAGTTTGGAACCACGCGATCACTACAGTCGCAGGTTCGAAACCTGCCTCGGGCATGGATGTGTGTGGTGTCATTAGGTTAATTAGGTTTAAGTAGTCCTAAGTCTAGGGGACTGATGACCTCAGCAGTTGAGTCCCATAGTGCTCAGAGCCATTTGAACCATTTGAATTTTTGGAGGGAAGTAGACGTTCTTTTCGTGAAACACTGTTGAGAAATTTTACATACCTGTCACCAACATAATCTTTCGTAATGACCGCGAAGACAATATAAGAGAAATCGTGGCTCATACTGAAGCATATAGCTGCTTTTGCGAGTGGAAAACGAAACGGAAGGATCTGTAGTGCTGCAAGGTACCCTCCTCAACGCCCGAGATGGTGGCTTGCGATGTATGTAAGCAGATGTAGGTGAGACGCTTTAGCCACTAGATGCGTCATATGACGAATCAAAGAGTACGTGCCGTCACTACGAGACCTATCAAATGACTAATCAATTGAATAGTAGTCGGCCTCTGTGGCCGAGCGGTTCTAGGCGCTTCAGTCCGGAACCACGCGACCACTACGGTCGCAGGTACGAATGCTGCTTCGGGCATGGATGTGTGTGATGTCCTTAGGTTAGTTAGGTTTAAGTAGTTCTATGTCTAGGGGACTGATGACAGATGTTAAGTCCCATAGTGCTCAGAGCCATTTTGAACTGACTGAAGCGTATCCTCACTACGAGATCTCATGAAAGCGTGACATCACTACGAGAAGAAATAAAAATGTTAAGCTATTCGCTATTATCAACGAAGCGCTCTAAAATGTAACCTAGCCAATCAAAGTTTCAGTTCCTTCCTCCTTTTTCTCTTCACTTTCTGAAGACGTGTTGTGAGTGAAGTAATACACTATCTGATCAAAAGCATACGGACACTATTTGGTATGTGTCCATCCTTCGTCTTTCTGACGGTTTGAACTTTCTGCTGGGGATACTTTTAGGGTGATGTCTGAGTGGCTGTGGAGGAACGACAGCCCATTTTCCCTGAGAGCCGCAAAGAGAGAAATTGGTGTTGTCTGACACTGTCAACGTTATCCCAAAGATGTTCCGTTGGATTCAGGGCGGGATCCTGGCAGGCCAGTCCACTCCAGGAATGTTATTGTCAGCAAACCATTGCCTCACAGATACTCCTTTATCACAGAATGCATTGTCAGACTGACACAAGCATCATATCTGAACTGTTCCTCTACTGTTCGCTGGGTACAATACTGTAAATTTCTACATATATTATCGCACCTACGACTTTCGTAAGTAAGGGGACAACACCCTAATCACGAAAATCATTCCCATACAGTAACACCACCACTTGGTTATATCATGATCGCAGGTAACACTTTCATCGGACTGGCATAGGGTACAGCGCGATTCATCACTCCAAATAACTCGTTTCCAGTCATCCACTGTCCATTGTTTGGCTCTTTAGGTCACATTAAGTGTCATATAGCATTACTACAGATATGTGTGGCTTATGACGAGTTTCTCGACCATTGTCCCTGAACTTCGCAAGTCATACACGCAATCACTGTGCTAGAAGGACTGCTGGAAGCACTTTGCAACTCACAAGCGATTACCTCCGTTGATCTCGTGCCACCCTCCGCAACGCTCGACGGTCTCTGTTTGCCAGTACATGAGTCCTGGTTCAGCTGTGTTTGATTCTTTTGGGTTTCCACTTCAGAATCACATCACCAAAGTACGACGTGAGCAGCTTGAGAAAGGTTGAAATCTCCCCGATCGATTTTTTTGCTCAGGTGACATCCAGTGACTAATCTACATTCGAAGTCGTTTGAGCACTACCGACCGACCCAATCTGCTGTTGTCGCTTCTAGATTAGATTAGATTAGATTAATACTAGTTCCATGGATCATGAATACGATATTTCGTAATGATGTGGAACGAATCAAATTTTCCAATACATGACATAATTAAGTTAATTTAACAACTTTTTTATTTTCATTTTTTTAATTTTTTTTGTTTGGTTTTTTTTCTGTACTCCCCACTTCCTTTTATACTGGTGGGTGTGCCTCTCTTGGTACTTAGAGGCGCCCGGATACTTTTGATCAAATAGCGTATAGAAACAAACCTTTATTGAAATTATCAAGTCCAATCATATTTCTGTCTAATATTCTTCTGTTTCTAGATTGTCAAGTGATAATGAAATGAAACACTAAAATTATAGCTAGGATAGATCGTACGAAAGCGTAATGACACAATCCCAATAATAAAATAGAAAAAAATGGTGTTTGAACCACTAATAATATGGGAAAGCATTTTTTCTATTGTAGACAAAAGCTACACTACTGGGCATTAAAATTGCTACACTACGAAAATGACGAGCTACAGACGCGAAATTTAACCGACAGGAAGAGGATGCTGTGGTATGCAAATGATTAGCTTTTCAGAGCATTCACACAAGGTTGGCGCCGGTGGCGTCACCTACAACGTGCTGACATGAGGAAAGTTTACAACCGATTTGTCATACACAAACAGCAGTTGACCGGCGTTGCCTGGTGAAACGTTGCTGTGATGCCTCGTGGAAGGAGGAGAAATGCGTACCATCACGTTTCCGACTTAGAAAAAGGTCGGATAGTAGCCTATCGCGATTGCGGTTTATCGTATCGCGACAATGCTGCTCGCGTTGGTCGAGATCAAATGACTGTTAGCAGAATATGGAATCGGTGGGTCCAGGAGGGTAATACGGAACGCCGTGCTGGATCCCAACGACCTCGTATCACTAGCAGTCGAGATGACAGGCATCTTATCCGCATGGCTGTAATGAGTCGTGCAGCCACGTCTCGATCCCTGAGTCAACAGATGGGGACGTCTGCAAGACAACAACCATCTGCACGAACAGTTCGACGACGTTTGCAGCAGCATGGCTATCAGCTCGGAGACCACGGCTGGGGTTATCCTCGAAGCTGCATCACAGACAGGAGCGCCTGCGATGGTGTACTCGACGACGAACCTGGGTGCACGAATGGCAAAACGTCATTTTTTTGGATGAATCCAGATTCTGTTTACAGCATCATGATGGTCGCATCCGTGTTTGGTGACATCGCAGTGAACGCACATTGGAAGCGTGTATTCGTCGTCGCCATACTGGCGTATCACCCGGCGTGATGCTTTGGGGTGCCATTGGTTACACGTCTCGGTCACCTCTTGCTCGCATTGACGGCACTTTGAACGGTGGACGTTACGTTTCAGATGCGTTACGACCCGTGGTCCTACCCTTAATTCGATCGCTGTGGAACCCTATATTTCAGCAGGATAATGCACGACCGCATGTTGCAGGTCCTGTACGCGCATTTCTGGATACAGAAAATGTTCGACTGCTGCCCTGGCCAGCACATTCTCCAGATCTCTCACTAATTGAGAACGCCTGGTCAATGGTGGCCGAGCAACTGGCTCGTCACAATACGCCAGTCACTATTCTTGATGAACTATGGTATCGTGTTGAAGCTACATGGGCAGCTGTACCTGTACACGCCATCCAAGCTCTGTTTGAGTCAGTGCTCAGGCGTATCAAGGCCGTTATTACGGCTAGAGATGTTTGTTCTGGGTACTGACTTCTCAGGATCGATGCACCCAAATGTGTGAAAATGTAATCACATGTCAGTTCTAGTATAATACATTTGCCCAATGAATACCTGTTTATCATTACCCATTTCTTCCTGGTGTAGCAATTTTAATTGCCAGTAGTGTAGATGTACCTCTTCAAAATGGTGATGTAGTAACTTGTGCTTGTCTTTGTTGAGAAAAATTAATTCCATATTTCATGTGACAGACAATAATAGCCAATAATTTTTAAATTAAAACATAACAATCAGCAGTACTCCTCGGTTCTAAATTAACCAGTGTCAGTCCAGAGTTCCAAAGTCCGGACGCGAAAGAAGGATTTTATGTGTACGACTGGACAAAGCAAAGAGTTGGACTGTCCGCAGCGGGAACTAACTCTATCACGTGACTAGTTATGGCCACGTTGTGATTCCAAGTAGTTCGCATTGTTGTCTTGCAGATCGGGCGTGGAAAGCGAACATGAAAAATGCGTTCTTCCGCTATGACTTGCTGATAACGACGTTAAATTTATTGTAGCTCAGGGCGCAGTGGTTTTTAAAAGCTTTCTCAAGGAAATTCATACGTGAAACTGATGCATTTTAAATAAAATATTTTGGGTTTTAAAAGGAAGTGAAAACGATGAACTTTCCTCAGCTTCACAGGAAGAAGGCACTTTACACAGAAAAAATAGCGCACGCTAACCAGGGTCTTAATTAGGTTGCTACATGTGATTTTATGGTATCCACTTATTCGGTTTCGTTGCTGTTGTAGTGGAAAACGCGAAAAAGATTGATAAGAAGACGCTGATAGGTGGATAGTCACCCACGTGTGAGTAGACCATCCTCCAACGACAGCGGTCAAGAACAAACCTTGTGAGAGGGCTTGCTTAAGCACATATACACAGAGGCGTCCATAGAGCATTTCGATGCAGTCCGGGACTAGATATATATTTCTGACAGGTCTGCCTCAGACTAAAAACTGTTCTAACAGTGAATTTTCCGTGCCGCATTGACTTCTATAAATATTACTATGAATCTGTTTCAGACTGTGACGTAAGGTGCATGACCTGCTAGATATTAATACTGACACTGACTTTCTGATTTATCATTACATCTCCCAATTCAACGGTTTTCATCATTTGTATGAATTCGCGCGTTGAGTGTAACTAATGATGACCGACCTGGCTGAAGCTTGATAAAAACTTTTCATTTCAGTTAGTTGTTTGGGCAAGAAACTTTATTGATATCTTCTCGTGTTATTACGTTGACACTGCTTTGCCACAGGTAATTACCTAAAACTTTCAGAAATATTTAATATTAACTACGTGTGAATGGCTTTTCACGTTATTGTATGAAACTAGTTTTCCTTGATGTAGCTGTTCTCACTTACAAAAATTTTTGATTGTTATTTAATGATGATATTGAAAATTACACGAAGGTTGTATGACTTTTGAAACAGTTCTTGCCAGAAAGTTAAAACAAACGTTAGACTATACTACACTTCACAACCAGTTGACAAGAGGAACATGCATTTAGGAGGCATAAGGGGAGGGGAGGGGTGGATATAGGTGTAATGTGGGTGGGTGGTTCTGAGCAAAACATGGGAATCAGGATGTAGATGACTAGGATTGGGGCCTTGCCAAGGTTAAGAGGAGGGGAGAAAAGGGAGGGACGCAGAGGTAGGAGAGCCCTGAAATCCGAAAAGAATTGGGAGGGGGAGGGGTTGGGAGTGGGTGAAAACTGACAGGAGGGACAGATGTTAGGGCGGATTTCGTTCTCATTCATTGGAAGGGGTTGTGGAAAGTGTTTAAATATAGACTGGGTGGAATGTGTTAATATATGCACAACAGGATATCAAGATTTGTGATTCGGGGGGAAACAATGGAATCAGGATGTAGATGGCTAGGATTGGGGCCTTGCCAAGGTTAAGAGGAGGGGAGAAAAGGGAGGGACGCAGAGGTAGGAGAGCCCTGAAATCCGAAAAGAACTGGGAGGGGGGAGGGGGTGGGAGTGGGTGAAAACTGACAGGAGGGACAGATGTTAGGGCGGATTTCGTTCTCATTCATTGGCAGGGGTTGTGGAAAGTGTTTAAATGTAGACTGGGTGGAATGTGTTAATATATGCACAGCAGCACATCAGGATTTGTGATTTGGGGGGAAACAATGGCTTGTTGGAGCCCAGTTTATGAGAAGTATAGGATATGTGGAGTTGTTCAATGTGGGCGACGAAGTGGAGAAAGAGATGATTTGGGAGAGGATCAGAAAGCAAGGCAAAGTGTGTGGAATTCAAGAATCTGGAGGGATCGATAGAATCTCATTGGGATAGATATCCAGGAGACATTTACATAGGAGAGAATAGGTGGAAACAAGGCTTTATCGGTTTGGAGGATGATGGAGGGACACAATTCACATGTGCCAGACGGTAATAGTTTCAGCAGTTTCTGTCTATTACGGGCTTTCTGTTGGTTGGTTACTAGGTGGGGTTTCCGTGTTAGTTTACGATAAAGGGTTAGTCTGAGATATTTTTGTCTGTATGTGAATTGGATGGTACGGTCATAAATAGTAATGTAAATGTCATGGGAGGCGGAAACTGTGGGTTGGGTGTCCTCTAATTATTGTTTAGATTTTGGTGGTGTTAATTTTGAGCAGCGGCTAGTTATACCACAATATGAAGTAATTGAGATGAATCTGGAGGGAGTATTGGGATTTCTGCGAAGTGAGGTAGAGCTCCAGGAAGACGGTGTCATCAGCATACTGGAGGAAATGGACAGGAGCTGGTGGTTTAGGCATTCTGGCAATGTAAATAATGTATAGGAGTGGAGAGAGGAGAGATCCTTGGGGCACTAGGAAAGAAGCTACGGAATTGGTATTGTTAATACTGACAGCAGATGAATGGATGGAAAGAAACCAATTAGCTAGACATGGTAAATTGGAAGTGCATATCCCTGGCATAGGTCTTGCTAGACACTGAGGTGCTGGTGTTTGATTGGTAAGAGGAGGTTCTACTATAGGGCTTATCGACTTTTTCAGAAGTATGATTCTAGATGTTTTCCACAGTGCAGGATAATTAAACTGTGTGGAAAATATTGTTCTAAATTGTTGCAAGAAAAATGAAAGGAACATACTCAGATATTTTTCTTTATTGTTATTTCATTCCCATGGCCCCACACATTTTGGGGATAGACTGTCAGCGACTTCAGTTCGCTGCTCTTCAGCCAGTTGAGTTTAACAATTTAAAACATATTAGTTTTTAACGTGGCGTTAAATATGTAACGTTTTCGCGAAATAAAATTCAGATGATGAGTTGCAGTGTCTAAAAAAAAAAGGGCCGATTTGTTGACTGTTTAGTATATTTATACAGAAAAAAATGAAGCGATGAGTTTATGTAGACAGTTAGGGGAAAAGGCAATATGGGTCTTGTAGGTTTTTGGGTTGTGTGCAGTATGATGTTCACGTAGATGGACGATTGGTTGAGAGACCTGGGCGGGCGAGAAGGTATGAGGTTCCGAACGAAGCCTTAGGGTGTGAGCGGAGGGGTGTGGGTAGGGACAGGAGCCCAGACAGGTGGAGGAGAGGTGCGTTCTGCTAGATCTGGTAGAACGGGTATTTATCTGGGCGGATTTCATTGTCACGTAAAGGCATGCGATTAAAGTTTCTAGGAAGCGATGACTTCAGCAGTTTGGCCGCTTAGGAATTCACACACATTTGAACATTAAAGTTTCTCTGGAAGAAAATGTGGTGCCAGTGTAGGTGTAGTGTTCGGATCATTTGGTATAGGTGCAATGGAGTACTAGGATCAGAGAGATGAGGGAAATATATAGCGGTTAGTGTCAAGCTTGCAGGGAATTTGGGATATTCGTAGATGTTCAGTATGTGTGAGATGATTTTATAAATTGGTAAAGGATTTGTATAAGGGAGGACAAGTGGATCTCAAAAGACAGGTGGGGTGCGTGGCATTCTAGGATCAGTATTACCTGACAGAAATTTGGAGGACCAGAAATCCACGTTACATTTGCACAGCAGAGAATGGCTCGGATCAGGGACTTACAGATCTGGAGGATGTGACGTAACGCCCATTTGGTGAGATACCAGCGGGTGTAATCTGTAAACACGAAAGAAGGCCTGAATGGGTTGGTTCAAATGGCTCTGAGCACTATGGGACTTAACTGCTAAGGTCATCAGTCCCCTAGAACTTAGAACTAATTAAACCTAACTATCCTAAGGACATCACACACATCCATGCCCGAGGCAGGATTCGAACGTGCGACCGTAGCAGTGGCGCGGTTCCAGACTGAAGCACCTAGAACCGCTCGGCCACCGCGACCGGCTCAGCCGTGCTCAGAACAATGTTCTCCGTAGTTGTGAGTGCATCAAGTCGGAACTCAGTGTATTTCAACGTGGGCATGTTGTTGGTGCTCGGATGATGGGTTTCTGTAACCAAGTTAGCCGAAGTATTTGGTGTTTCAAGAGACATCGTATCGAAGATTTCTACCGCATATAGTGAAAGCGGAAAAACGTCATCCGCTAAGTCATAGCTCTGACGCAAATGAGTGTTGAGTGATCGTGACGGACGTTCATTGAAGAGGGTAGTGAAGGAAAATACTAGGACGACAGTTGCAAAAGTCACTGCAGAAATGAATGTCGCTCTCGAGAACCCTGTCAGCACCAAACCAATACAAAGGGAGCCCCAGAATCAGTAAATCGCTGGGCGAGCTGGAATTCCAAAACCACTCATCAGTGATGCACATGCCCATGACTGGAAAATGTGGTGCCGAAGCTACAAAACCTGGACTCTGAAGCAATGGAAGAATGTCATTTGGTCGGATGAGTCTCGTCTCACACTGCCCAGCTTACATCCCAAGAGCGAAACATGGCGGGAGTTCGGTGATGATTTGGGCAGCCGTTTCGTGGTATTCCATCGGCTCCATGGCTACTCGTCAAGATCGCTTGCTGCCGAAGATTATGCAATTGTTTTGACTGATCATGTCCATTCCAGGCTGCAATGTTTGTCCTCCAGTGGTGATGCGATGTTCCAGGACGACATGGCCCCTGTTCACACTCTTGATTCGTCCAGGACTTGTTTCGTGATCACGAGGATGGATTGTCGCATGTCCACTGTCCACCACAGACACCAGATCTCATATTTTATTGAGCCTTTGTGTTCTGCTTTGGAGAGAGAGGGTGCGTGATCGCTTTCCACCTTCCTCATTACCACCAGAACTTGCCACTATTTTGCAGGAAGAAGGCATAAGATTCCCTTGAAAATCACACAGGATCTGTATATATCCACTCAGAGACGACTGGAAGCTGCTTTGCATGCCAACATAATGTGTTTTGTTTTCGGTTTTTCCATATTTTTGTCCTGTACTTGTCTGTTGGATTTTCTGACTTTCTGGTGCACGAGGGCGACGGTTAGAGACGCGCCAAAGGTGAGCGTATCATAAATGGCTGACTCCACAAGATGTTGAGTAACGGCTAACCCAGAATGCTACGAAATTAAATTGTAAATAACAGAAACGTCATATCAAAAATTGAAGCACATGATCGTGAGAAGCATGCATTACCGCTTTTATAACACGTAATTATATTGTAAAAATTACAGACGTTTCATTGGTACATTACCAAATATTACTGACATGTTTGAAAATCGATTAGTTGTCAAGACTTTGATCAATAATTAGAGTCAAAGAGCTAGACAATAGCTGGGAGCTCTAGCTAGAGTCAATGAATGTCACACAGCACTGACTATCATGCACACTGAATTGTATCTGTTTCTATTATTGTAATTTATGCATATGTGTCAGAAAGACGATTCCTCCACGAACAAACTCATAATTAATGCAGCATTCTGTAGCCAGAACAATACCCTAATTTTCAATATGTATGGTTTTTAGGTTGATATATTGGTTTATTAGTTAAATATTCATTTGGCCATTAGTAAAGCTGTAAGCACTGTGAAACTGGTGCTACTTAAGTAAATTCTAATAGCAGCAACAAACAATGCTCAAAAAATGCTTCTTAGGAGCAGGGCAATTTAAAATTAATTTTTTGTTTGTGAGTTTTCCTTTGTTGTAAATGTTATCCGCATGTGCGCGTTATTTGTATTTAAATTATTTGCGAAGAAACTATTAGACTTAGGATATCACGTGTTGTTTGAGAAGGACCATTGGAGAGGGGCACTCCTTTCAAACCCATAAATAATACCTATAGATGACATATATTTTGAATGGTGAACCAATTTCATTTAATGTGTATTAGCGGGCTTAAAATAAGGTATAAAAGGGTTCGCTTGGGCCTGCTCCTGGTCATTCTGTTCCGAGCCAGCTATGAGGTAACTTTCGCGTGAGTGTCTGTTCGGGTTGATTTGATTGAGTACAGTGATAGAATTTAGATGGCAAGGGGTCGCTTCATGAATGCTTGCCGAAACTTAGAGGTGTCTAACAAACGTACTAGTGAGTTCTGTGTGTGCTAGCTATTGATTTACGAACGCTCAGTGCGTTAAGGTACATTATAATAGATGCCTCTGAGATATATAGTTGAAGTGAGGGAGTATGCTTGCTTGCACTTGTATCGCATTTACGAAAACTTAACTTCACATATTCTGCTATTGTTATTTATTTTATGCTTTATTTGCATACTTTTTTAGGGCCACGTTCCATTCTATTATGTGTTTATTGGATGAATAAATAACCAATTCGTAAAACTCGAATCTCTGGAGTAGTATACCACAATTCATCTTAAGGGATTATCTTAGAAAACTTTCGACTGCAGTAGCAGTTTTAAAACCAATTTATTTCAGCAGCAAGTTTTACTGTTGGGTCTAGTGAAACCCTTCTACACCCCCCCCTCCCCCCGCATTCGATTCCTTTATAATCCAGCACGCCGAGGTAAACAATTATTCGAGCGTGCCAAGTGTTTCGGCACAAGAAGAGTTCAGGAGGAATGTGGCCAATTGGTATTTTTAATATTTTTATCCTATTATGGACTTTATGTTGAATGGTTAGTATGTGGGGCTTAGTTGTTAGATGGTGATCAGATTCTGAGTTATTTTAGGGCCTTGGTCTTGAGTTAAATCAGTATACAGATCTAAGCCATCTGTCCAGATACTCTGTGATCACAATGGCATTGAACGGAGGACGACACAAAAAATGCTAAACGACTTTTTCGAAATGTTGAACTGACGATAATCTCACTGTAGTTCCTACTTTAAACTGTTGTAAGAACGTCTAAATGACAGAGATCAAAATAAGTGATCATCGCAAAGAAAGGCAACTGAAATCGTTAAACAGAGGAAAAGCCCTTGGACCTGACGGCATATCAGTACGATTGTACCCAGAGTATGCGAACGAATTTGCCCTCTCCTACCAGCGCTGCACCATAAGTCTCTGGAGGAGCGAAGCGTTCCTAAGAATTAGAGAAAAAGCACAGATCATTCCAATTTACAAGAAGGGTCGTCGAACAGACACACTAAACCATAGGCCTGTATCTCTGACGTCGGTCTCTGTTAGAATTTTGGAACGTTTTTTATGCTCGCGTGTTATGACAGTTCTGGAGACCGAAGAAATCCTCTGCATGAACCTACGCGCTTTCCAGAAACAACAGTCGTGTGAAACCCGACTGGCTCTCTTCGTCCACGAAGTCCAGAAAGCAGTATATGCTGTTTCCTTGACTTACGAAAGGCATTCGATACAGTTCCACACTGCAGCGGACTGGCCAAAATACGAGCGTACGGGATATCAGGCCAGCTGTGTGACTGGACTGAAGAGTTTCCAGCAGACAGAACAAAGAGTGTCATTTTCAAGTAAGAAGTCTTCAGACGTAACAGCAAACCACAGTGTGTTCCAAGGAAATATTATGGGACCATAACTTTTCACAATATCTATAAATGACCTAGTAAACAACGTATAATGTTCCAAGAGGCTTTTCACGTATAATGGTGAGTCGCAGTGCTAGCAAATCGTAGCGAAACGCAGGAAGACTTGCAGAGGACCAACACTTGATACAGGGGGTGACAATTGACCCTCAACAGGAACGAATGTAACGTATACACAGAGAGAAAGGCCCATTGTTGTATGATTACACGATTGCAAAACACTCGCTGGAAGCAGTTATTTCCATAAAAAATCTGAGCAATTTAAAGTGGAACGACCACATAAATTTAATCACAGGTAAAGCAGATGCCAGATTGAGATTCATAAGAAGACCCTTCAGAAAATTTAGCCTATCAGCAAAGGAAGTAGCTTATAAAACACTCGTTCGACCAATACTTGAACGCTGCTCGTCAGTATGGGATCCATGCCATATAGGAGTGACAGAGAAAAACAGTATGTTTCATTATAGTTTAATTGAGTAACCACGAATGTGGCACGGAGATACTCAGTTAACTCCGGTGGCAGACGCTGCAAGAGAGGTGTTTGCATCGCAGTATGGTATACTGTCGAAAGTTCCGAGAGCATACGTTCTTAGCGGAGTCAATCAATATATTGCTTCCCCCCACATATTTCTCGGGAAAAGACCATGGAGGTAAAATTAGAGAGCTTCAAACCCACACGGAGGCCTGTCAGCAATCGTTCTTTCCGCGAACCATTCGCGACTGAAATAGGAAAAGGGGCAAGTAAAATTGGAGCACAAAGTAGTCCTTGCCACACACCGTAAGGTGGCTGGCGGATTATAGATGTAGATGTATGAGGGGTATTCAGAAAGTAAGGAACGATAAGTCGCGAATTGGAAAACAGTGAAAATCAAAACTGTTTTATTTGGAACGGTTAGCTACACCTTCCAGCTACTTCTCTACACAGTCGCCGCTCAGACTTAGACATCTCTCCTAGCGTTTTACCAACTTTTCAATTCCCTCATTACAGAAGACAGCCGCCAGTGCTTTTGACAATTTTCTACTCTGGACTGCAGCTCATTGTCTGTGTCAAAATATTGTTTTTATAGCCAGCGGTTCATTTGAGCAGAGATGAACTTCAGGGGTAGCCAATTATGGGCTGTATTGTAGATGATCAAACACGTCGAATCGAAAACGCCGCAGGAGCATCTTCATTGCCCCTGCACAGTGCGGCCGAGAATTGTCGTGTAGAACGAACCGCATGACAGTTATGTTATGTGGATTGCATTGCTTCGGGCGAAATCTTTCCCCAGGCCCTCATACTTGGTGGGAACGCTAATTTCTAGCCATCTTTACGTTCTCACTGTGAGCTCTGAACCTAAAAGAGCGACATGATGCGATCGACAGGCGTGCTAGACACAGTGCCCTACGCATCTGTGCAGTGCTTCATCAGATTTTCACTGTATTTTCCATTTCGCGACCGATCATTCCTTACCTTCGGAATAACCCTCGTAGATTATTATGTTCCTTAACGGACTAGGAGAGTCGTGAAAGGTAAGATAAAAGTTGTGGGGACAGGAACTGTGGGTGCTTCTTCCTGTAATTATTGCCTGGCTTTTGGAAGGGTTTGTTTTAAAGAGCCTCTTGTTGCACCAGGACAGGAATTGGTTGAGGTGTACCTGGAGGGACCCTTGGGATTTCTGGAAAGTGGGTCAGAAGGATAGGAAGGTGGTGTCTTCATATACTACAGTTGATGGGTGGGAATATTGGAAATTTGTGGTAAAGTCTGTAACGTCCCCGTAGAAAAGTTAATGAATTACTGTGCTCATAAACATCTTATGTTATTCGATTATCAAACAGCTGAGGAAAACTGAACGTACTCAGACATTCACTAAAGTGACACACAATATTTTTAGCGCAACGCAATCTGACTTTCAATAATCTCTACAAGAGAATGGCCCTGACTAACAATAACCTATACCTTTCATGAATTACTTACCTCACAAAAATCTTCGTTACTGAAACTACTGAAATACTGTGAGCACCAATACTGCCAGCTAAATAAAAGATTCTAACTACTGAAGTCACTAACTACTGATAGGCATAGTTAGCAAATGAAAGATTTTGATGAAGAACAAACAATGTATTTACCTCAATAGTGGTCAAAAGTCATAATATATATATACATCAGTTCATGACATCCAGTCTTACAAATTTACTGTCTCTGATGGACACACGTCCAGATCATCCGCTCTCAAAACTCCGCCATTTCTCTCCTCACATCCACTGCTGCTGGCGGCTCACCTCCAACTGAGCAACGCTACGCGCTGTTAACATCCAGCTGCCCAACACTACAATAGCAAACAACAATGCAAACCAGCCACAGACTGCACACAGCACAGCCAGTGATTTTCATACAGAGCGCTACGTGGCGTTACCAATAAAAAATTCTAAAAAGCCTACTTACATAGCCCCCACGCTCCCCACAAAAAATTTTACAAATTGTTTTGGGCAGTGGTCAATAATGATTTGATAAATTTTTTCATAATTACAATAACAAAGATATCAAATGCACACACTTATTGATACAATGTTGGTCAAAAGCTAAAATTTTTTCACAGTCCATAAAGACAGTCCTGATTATTCATCACAGTATTAATTTCAATTTTATGCACAAAGTCTGAGCAGTAAAAGAAAAAGCACACGGAAGTAATGGATTTCCATGCAGTCTTGAAGAAGTAGTGTTGTCCTTCCAACAGAAAGATAATGCTGACAGGTAATGGTCCACAACAGAGCAAACCCACAGCAGAGTCAGTCGAAGTTTTGAAGAATATTGGTAGGTAGGTCATCATAGAGCAGACCCATTGTAGTCCTGGTAGAGATTACGGTATTGGTGGGCCACCAGAGGCGCAGACCCATTGCAGTCCTTGTAGAGATAATGGTATTGGTGGGCCATCAAAGGGGCAGACCCACTGCAGTCCTCGAAGAGATGGACAGCAGCCATCTGTGCAGGTGCACAATCACCATCAAAGAGTCTTGTGGATAATATAGCAAGTCCATAAACCACCACTTGTGGACTCACAAAGTTTCTGGAATTGTCCTTAGAACCAGCAATGCTGTTAACCACTCCCTTGCTGAATTATCAACACACTTGCAAACACTAGCAGTCCCAACTTCTCATCTATTGTGCATATACTATGACCAACAGAAACGTGTGCAGTGAAATTTAACTTAATTTGAAGAACTGGTGTCTATACAATTATAAATTTACAACACAAGAATACAATTATAAAGGTACAAAATACATCATTAAAGAACATAACAGTACAGATAACAGATTTGTAGCAACACAGGCTTTACAGAAGAATAGAAATAAACATATACATCAGTGTTACAGGAATTATGACATAAGTAAATACATAAATGATCAGAATAGGTTTCGAAAACAATGTCTAAACATCTTTACAAAGTAAATAACATATTATAAATGCAAATTATGTTTGAGGATAACAGTATTCCCCATCATAGTGAACGTAGCTGAGTATTAGAAAAATTCTACAACGTAAGTCTTATCAGATAGACACATAAAGACAGGAAGAACACAAATACACAAGGTACACAGACACGTAGTTGAATAACATAAAGGGCAGGCCAGGGTTTGTTTTCAGTGTGACATTTGGTACTGCAGTCCAACCCAAATCTTCATTTCATAGATGTTTCCTCTTATTTCACCTTTTTTTTATACCTTGTCAATGCATTTCTTCCAATAAATCACAACTCATTCTCTTATATAGTCTACCCCCTCTTAATCTAACTTAAATCTACTGTGCTCAGTTGCTAAACTAAGAGACGAGGCAATGCAGCAGCACAAAACAATTAACACAAACAGCAATGCCAAAAAATGCAAATTGGCAAAGCAAGCAGCAATAAATATAAATTAGCAAAGCAAGCAGCAATAAATATAAATTAGCAAAGCAATTGCAATATTACGACTAATATAAGGCAATGTGCAGCAAACAAGAAAAATAAATCAGTAGTAAAACTGGCTTAACAAAGTAATACAAAGTGAAATTGAGTAGCACTAAGCCTGGCAAACAGCAGCAGAAAATGCTATAACTTATATCTAAACATGACAAAGCTCAAGCAGAAAAAATGTTACAGTAAAGATGGCCATGTCTAATACCCATGTCACATCTTAACACTAGATTGATGCATCACCTTGACTTACTCTATGAAACAAATTACCCAGTCATTGACAAAATTAAGTATGCAGTTCCTGTGAAGGGAAATGTCTTTTTATGCTCCCTCATTTTTTTGGAAGTAGGTCATAAAATTATTATTTACTGCATCTGTAGGCATAAAATATCTATATTAGTACATTTATTAAATTTTATTTTAACCAATGCTGCAGTGCAGCTACAAACTATATATTAAACAAATTGAGCAAGCTCTCAACTAGAAAGACAATAGATTTAAAATGTTTCTCATCATTTCATTAGGCATTTTAGTAAATATCATAAATTAAGAGCTCCACAGTGTTATCGTATGTTTTCCAGTTTGAGCTTGTCGTATTTGTGATGCTTTCTACAAAGGAATGTCAATAGCGAGGATAATGGTCTGGTTTTTTTTCACCTAATGGCTTTTTCTCCAGGCAGGTGGCACAGCTGGGCACCCACAATGCATTACGTGAAGGTCACTTAACTTTCTTACTAAAATATTTACGACAGCAGTGACAGTCTCATATAAAAAAATTTCACAGATCGAGAATTTGCGTTACAAATGTGAAGAAACAAAATCCTATAAATGTAACAGTGTCCAAAAAATATTCGTCATTGTGATACATTCACGCATTTACACACATTTCATAACTCTTAAAGTATGATTCTTGGTTTCCGATATCCTTTTTCACAAACCAGAGTCCCTAACCACTACTCATTATTCCTTACCTTATTACCCATAAACATATTCGCTGATACTTCTTCGATATTTCATCATAGTAAATATGTATCATAATAAACATACCTCAAAAGCGTAATACATACCATCGTCGTAATAATAACATCATAACGGATCAATCACATCACAAAATCGTTGCAGCTTCTTTCAACAATTTCAAAACCTAAAAAAATTCTCTGCTCATTCCAGTAGTGCCATCTACCTCAAACGTACTTTAAAAATCATGATCTCATACCAGATACATCATTCAAAGCTCTCATAGTATCACAACGGTTCCGAAAAAATATGAACAGTTCACAAAGTACAGACAAACTACAATTTCATAAGTGTGAAGTTATCCAACTGTGTAATTAAGTAAATATTTGTCACTGATGTAGTAAAAAAAATGTTTGTCTCTCTCAGTTAAATGATCAGATAGGTGTGTAATTCATGTGTTAGAGAAATATGGTACCGATGTGTAAAGTTGTATAAGCAAATACCATATTAGCTAGGGCTCCTTGTGCTTGCCAAACACATGGTATACAAAGTAGGCGTGTACCCTCCCCCCCCCTCCCCCCCCCCCCCCCCCCCGAGGATTAATGTAACTACACCGTCAGGTGTTACAGATTACAGCAATGGAATGAAATGTATCACGGAAAACCTTTGTATCTTTGTGATTAAAAAATCTTTAAAATTAAAATTAATCATTCAAATACGTGTCCTTTAGCGCTAAACTGTGCGTCTTGTTGTAAGATAACCTCTGTCATTATTTAACGGTAAAAATGTGCCAAGTGTCGTAATTATCGTCGTCCATAAGTGAAGTTCTGTAGAAGTCAATGTACTTACCTCGTAATAAACAAAAGTGAAATGCTATGCGTATAGATATCGTAGTTATTACGTACAGTACCGTATCAAGAAAGTACTATACTGTAATGTATTGTCGTGCTACGAAAAAGGCTGTCTCATGGTAGCTATACCACAAAAGTTACTACCAAAACATGTTTTACTTTCCAGAATAATACAGAAAAACTGTGCCGATATAAAACAGATACATCGCAAAAGCAACAATGTAAATTGTGTCACACATTAGTAGTGTCGTGATATAATCGTGTAGCTGTCAAAGAAACCAAGTGCTAAGTCATCTTTAATCCCACAGAAAGTACTTCAAATAAAGAATGTCTTTTCAAGTAAACCAAAATGTTGCATTAAAATCTCATTAGCAGTGCCGGTATATGTTCTAAGTATGTGAGCCTTATAGTCGTTATGTGATCGTGCAACTAACAAGTACCGAGCGAGGTGGCGCAGTGGTTAGCACACTGGACTCGCATTCGGGAGAACGGCGGTTCAATCCCGCGTCTGGCCATCCTGATTTAGGTTTTCCGTGATTTCCCTGAACTGCTATGGGCAAATGCCGGGCTGGTTGCTTCCCTAATCCGATGAGACTGATGACATCACTGTTTGGTCTCTTCACCCAAACAACCCAGCCCAGCCCAACTAACAAGCAAGAATGTACAAATAACAATATTGTGTCGTCTGTTCACTATAACAATGCATTCGTAATTTCTGTTTAAATAAGTTCTCTTGGTTCTTGACTTGATATTTAACTTCAAACATTGTTGCATGTTAACAGTTTCTAAGTCTGACAAAGCATACTAGTAAAGTGAAGTGAAAAGTTTTATGGCAAAGACAAAGTTAGAAAGCAGATTATCTCTCGATAAACGGTTTTACATGTGAAATGTGGTGCCATCCTTTACTCTTCCTAGTACGCAGAATTTCAACTTCAACGCAGTTATCATGTGGTATATGGTACATCGGTAAAGAATGCTCAAATTTTTCTCAAGGTTAACGTCTATGTTATTTTTCTCTGAGCCAGCTGGCGCACATGGCTGCCTGTGGTGCGAGTCATTGTCTGCTATCTCTTTGTTGGCGTGCGTCGTTATTGGGATTAGGAGACCTAACTTCTACAAATTCACCTTGTCGAGAGGGTCCTGCCCTGTTTGAATAGCGCCAGTTCTAATGCAATTCAGGTCTGTCGTTACGATTATATCGTCTGTCGTCATGTTGGTAGATTCCATAATTTCATTCTTGTCAGTCATGTGGTGGAGAATTTCTCCCTGAATCGTAACTGCGCGCTGAACTGTTGCGTCTGAAGTTATTCTGTCTCCCTTGATAATAATTATTTTGGTTCCTATATTGTCTGTTTCTCTGATTGTCTCTGTGATAGTCATTACCGCGGAGAGGTGATCTTTCCCTGTAATTATTACTACTCTGCCAACGGTTGTCATACGGGTGGTGTCTGTTTTGGTCACGATTTACGTTGTAAGAATAGCCTTGTCGTGTCCAGTTATTATTTCTTTCATTGCGGAAGTGTGACGGATGTGACCTGTAATTGTTGTGCTCCTGTTTTCGCGTTCCGCGATTGTCAGTGTCAATTTCCAATTCTTGTAAGAGTCCCTAAAAAGCTTCAATGTCGTCTGCAACGTCCTGCCAAAATAATATGTCGTAAATGTTCAGGCAATTTGATTAAGCAAATGCGGATGAGTTCTGAGGGGCTGTATGGGTTTGAAAGATACTGATTCTTATGTAACATGTCTTCGAAATATCTGACAAGACTAGAAAATTCCAATTGTTCGAAATGTTTCATCATTATGATGCTATGTTTTACTCGGTCTTGTGTAGCTTGAGACCTATATGCTGAGAGCAAGGCATGATAAAATTCTCCTTCACTGTGACGATCGTGAATGACCGATCGCATTCTTACAGCTGGTTCGTTCTCTAAGTAGTCACACATAAATTCTAACCCGTGCTCCAATGACCAGTTGGGAGGAAAACAATGAGAGAATTGATGAAGCCATGCTTGTGGATGAATGTCGTTGCCAGAGTTCTTAGATGTTTTGAATTTACGTGTAGTAATGAACAACTTATAGTGAAAATCATCATGTCGGCGAGTCGCATTTCGGACATTGTTACTTCGTTTCGGCGGTTCAATCTCAAAATTCAGTGCGCCTTGCCAATTTCTTTCATAATTTCCGAAATACCCTGTGTTATTATTTTGTGACTTTTCAGTATTTCTAAGTCCCTCTTCCCGTATTGGAGCGCGAGTCTCCTCTGAAATATGTAATTCTTGTATTACCTGTGTCAACTGACCTTGTACTTCCCGAATTTCTCTTTTGTACTGTGTATTGATTTGATTTTGTTTGAATTTTCTAATTTGTTCATACTCCTCTGTGTCAGTGAAGGGTAGGGGTCTTGTGTCATTCATATCATCATTTATCTTTGTGGATAAGTTGGTGAACTGATCCGAAAGTTCGGCTACTTTCTCCGACAGAGAACTTATTTCCTCAGTGTGTTTTTCTGAACAAGTTTCAGTGTGTCCATTTGTGTTGAAATCGTATCTACTGTGTCCTTTAAGTTTTCCTGAGTTTTTGCACTTTGCGTAACCGAATCTGTAGATGCAACTGGGGCAATTTTAGCTTGCAAGGTGTCGTGATATTCATATTGGCAGTTCTTTTATGGCTGCTTCGTGATTCTGTAATGCATTTTCATGACGCGAATAAGTAGGTTCGAAATGCTCACAAATTTGTGTTTTTACGTCATTACAGACTTTTTGACATTTCGATTCGATTTTAAGTAACTCAGCAGTTAAACCTTCACGTGTTTTTTCAAGCGTGGTATCTAACTTTCGAAGCTGTTGCTGTGACTGTTTTTGATTTTGTTCCATTGCGTCTAACTTTTGCTGTGTTTGTCTCTGGTGTTGTTCCATTGTGTCTAACTGTTGCTGTGTTTGTCACTGATTTTATTTCATTTGTTGCATTAATTGCTATAATAATGTATTAGTGTCTGGAATCTGTTCGTCTATGCTTTTCGGCAGTGCATTTGCACCAGCAACACTCAATTTTGACGAGGATAAAATGTGTCTTGACTTATTTGAGAAAACGGTGAGGACGCAAAACCTGAATCTACAGTATTTGCAAGATTGTGTCCTGTCATTTCGGATTCCTGAGGCGAACTGTTGGCGACCGATCGATCGATAATGCTTCCCTGTTCACTAATTGTTTCACTGTCTGCACCATTATTTGCCGCCCGCTCCATTTCCCCATGAACAATTACCAAATAACTACTTTGAACAATAGGTAATTCATTACTCGGTGGCGCTAACACACTGCTTTCGTCTTCACTGTCATTTCTCAGTTTACTTTGGAACCTAGTATTACGTTTTTCACCCGCCATTATGGTCGCAATATTTCACACAATTTGAAGAGCAATATAAGAAAACACATTAACATAGCATTGAAAATAATATCTCGTTAATTGCTAGTGCAGATGCGAAATACTTGGTGCAAATCTACATGCATGCCACAACTGTTTTACTGTACAACAATGAAAAACTACAACTACAAAGGAAATTCTCTCTATAATTACGCGCTAGCAATAAACAATAGCTACACTAATTACACAAACTACAAGAAAAAATCAGAAGATTCCAGTGAGGTATCCTCGTCTAAGGGTCGACATATGTAACGTCCCCTTAGAAAAATTAATGAATTACTGTGCTGATAAACATCTTATGTTATTCGATTTTCAAACAGCTGAGCAAAACTGAACGTACTCAGACATTCACTAAAGGGACACACAATATTTTTAGCGCAACGCAGTCTGACTTTCAGTAATCCCTACAAAAGAATGGCCTTGACTAACAATAACCTGTACCTTTCATGAATTACTTACCTCACAAAAATCGTCGTTACTCAAACTACTGCAATACAGCGAGCGCCAATACTGCGAGTAAATAAAAGATTCTAACTACCGATATGCATAGTTAGCAAATGAAAGATTTTGATAAAGAACAAATAATGTATTTACCTTAATAGTGTTCAAAAGTCATAATATCTCTGATGGACACATGTCCAGATCATCCGCTCTCAAAACTCCGCCATCTGTCTCCCCACATCCACCACTGCTGGCGGCTCACCTCCAACTGCGCAACGCTACGCGCTGTTAACATCCAGCTGCCCAACACTACAATAGCAAACAACAATGCAAATCAGCCACAGACTGCACACAGCACAACCAGTGATTTTCAAACAGAGCGCTACATGGCGTTACCAATAAAAAAATCCTAAACAGCCTACTTACAACTCTTATGGCACCAAACTGCTGAGGTCATCGGGCCCTAACCTTACACACTACTTTATCTAACAAACTAACTTACACTAAGTACGACACACACACCCATCCCCGAGGGAGGACTCGAACCTCCGACGGGGGGAGCCGCGCCGACCGTGACAAGACCCCTGAGACCGCGCGGCTACCTCGCGCGGCCAGATGGTCAAGAGGAAGTGGCTTAGGCATATCGGCTGTGTATAGGATATATAGGAGAGAAGATGAGACAAACCTTTGGAGCATACCTGGAGTGGGTTGGAAGGTACAGAGCTGGATTTGGTCGCGACATAGAAAGGGCTGCTGGATAGAAAGAATGCAATAAGGAAGACATAATGAACTGTGGTGTACAGATCTTGAGCTGAGACTGAAGTGCCATACATGGCCACAAGGTTTACTAGATTAAGGAATAAAAATGGTGGATTTGCGGTTGTTACTATGGTGGGATAGGAAACTGGTAAGCTGGCCTGGGTGGCGGAGTGGTTCTAGGCGCTACAGTCTGGAACCGCGCGACTGCTACGGTCGCAGGTTCGAAACCTGCCTCAGGCATGGATGTGTGTGATGTCCTTAGGTTAGTTAGGTTTAAGTAGTTCTACGTTCTAGGGGACTGATGACCTCAGCAGTTATGTCCCGTAGTGCTCAGAGCCATTTGAACCATTTGAGACGGGTAAGTTACAGGAGTTAGTCATCAGAAGAGGAGTTGGGACGGAAACTGCATTAGTTAACAGGAAAGGTTAGATGATAGTTTAGGTGTTAATGAATGCATCGGGAGAGGATAGACTCAAAGACGTTGCTAAACACTGCTGAGGTAAGGCTGATGAGATGGTAGAGAAGGTATCTCTGGCAGAGATTTTAGGGTTAAGGGAAAGTAAGATTCGAATGATTTTTCATGGTTCAGGATAGAAACTTATGTCGAGGGGTCAATCTATGAGGTGTCTGTAGGTAATGTAGTCGTGATCGGTGTTGCGTTACCTGTTTAATGTCTTATGTCGTAACTGGAGTTTTATGCTCTGTGAGTCTTATGTTGTCTAGGTACTGGAGGCTAGGAGCAAAAGATAGGAGTGAGGCTTTCGTGCACTCATGGATTATTGGGAATAATGAGTAACCGATGTTGAGGTCATCAGGGATAGTGAAAATGTCAGGTAAATAGGATGCAAAGTATTTGACTTGGTTTAGATTGTCGGGTAATAGAGAGGGTAGGAGCGAGCACGATTATAGCCATTAAGACTGTGAAAGGCTTTCCAGTGTTTGGAAAAGTTTATGGATAGTGTGGTGTTGAGGCTCGTGCATGTTTGGCGCTAAACTCGGCGCTTTTTTGCCTTTATCAGATATCTGAGAGGTGGCATGCCTTTAAGATGGACATAGTGACTTGCCCCCTCTCATATTTATATCTTACCCTGAGTAATGCGATTTGGGGAAGTATGGCCGAGTATTGTCATTACAAGGCTAGTATTGAGGACTCAGAAGATATGCATATTTTCCTCTCTAATTGCATGTAGTGAAAAGTTGCTATTGCTTCACATGCAGACTTCCCACCCAGCATCTCTCGTCACACAGGTGGTCCGGTGACAGGCGGGTTCTGCTGATTTTGAAAGGGTTATGCCGACGGGTGTGAGGGAGTCGAGTGGATGCTGTCCAGACGGCGACATTGTCATCAGAACGGGGGCGACTCGCCCACAGGGGCCTGACGGAGCGGCTGGGCTAGAGATTCCGTTACTTCGCAGAAACTTAGTGAAAACACTTTCTGACGGGCTACCAGTGAGGCGTGGGAATGACTTGTGCTCCCAGGCAGTCTTGGCGGGAAAATTCCCGCGTTTTTTGCAAAATCATAACTGTGATTGACTTGCTCAGCGTATAGCTCCGTGACGTAGCAAAATCGGCGCAGAAATTGGCGCCAATTATCTCCATTGGTGGAATGGTAGTGCTTCGGCAATAGAGTGGAATTTTCCACCGGTTTTTGAATTGCTGATTGGAACGTTTAACCACGGCCACTGTAGTGGGGGCGGGAATGTTCTGTGTTCGGTTTGTACGGGTGCTCTTGAGGGAGTCAGCCCTCGCCTTTCGGTCAGAGTAGGTCACAAGACTGAGCTCTCGCTGCTATGGACATCCTGCCTTCCGTTGGCTGTCTCATATACTTTCATTTAATTGTAACTGTTTGACGAAGTTGCTGAAGTTTCATTTTCAACGTAACTTTCCGAGTACAGTTGGCAATTGAGCAATCTGCGTACAAGCGACCTATGTTGCCCGTCTTGAGCAGTTTTGGCTAAAGTTGACTGTATCGGAGTTACTGTGTGACTTCGCTTGTTAAAATCAATCACTGTACCGTCAGTGACTGTGTGTGGCGAGCCTTCTACGTCTCCCTCAGAGGCGCATTTGTGTTGCTAGGAAGTCTTTAGTCTGGAAGAACCAGGCCAGGAGAATTTGTTTCGGGCTATTCTCGCAACATTATCATCACCACGACGGAACGTCGAAGCATCCGGTACGCCACATCGTGTCCTTGCCGGTAAGAAGACAGCTTGGTAATTTATGCTGGCAGCACCGGCAGATTAGAGAATTTCGGTATGTGATATTCAGAGCTCAGCAGAGCGCGCCTGTTAGTCTTTTCTAACGTGGTTCTGTCTTGGGTGTTCATTGTCTGAGTTCTGACTACTGTAGCAGCAGTTAATGTTGGTTCAAATGGCTCTGAGCACTATGGGACTTAACATGTGAGGTCATCAGTCCCCTAGAACTTAGAACTACTTAAACCTAACTAACCTAAGGACATCACACACATCCATGGCCGAGGCAGGATTCGAACCTGCGACCGTAGCGGTAGCGCGGTTCCAGACTGAAGCGCCTAGAACCGCTCGGAACGTAACATCTGAGGTCATCAGTCCGCTAGAACTTAGAACTACTTAAAGCTAACTAACCTAAGGACATCACACACATCCATGCCCGAGGCAGGATTCGAACCTGCGACCGTAGCAGTCGCGCGGTTCCAGACTGATGCGCCTAGAACCGCTTGGCCACATCGGCTGGCAATTAATGTTGGGATGGCTGGGTGTTTCTCTTAAGATTTGAGTTGCAAGGAATTGGCTCCACATACCACTTGGTCATAAATGTCACAGGCCAGTTTATGGATAATTTCACCTTCACAGCATTTATTTGAGTATCCAATTTGACGTATTGTAAATGTTTCATGTGTTTTGTTTATTATTTTGAGTTTAGTCATAATAAATCAAATCGTTATTTTGGACAGAACTTTCATTCTGTAGATCGGTAGATCAATGAAACTTTCCTTTATCAAATTAATGTCTATCAAATTAAATAACAGCAGGTGCCAAACTCTTTTTTACTCAACTTGCAGGGTCGATTACAGTCAGTTCGCGTTTCTTCTTAATCCATGTGCAACAGCAAAAGTCGGAGTTAGAAAACGGGGGGCTTAGAGCATCATTTCCATATGAAGACTCTAGAAGAATTTAGTGTTAAATACACTACTAACCCCGGCACCTCGCAGTGTGTCTTCGTAATTGCCAGTGGCGTGAGTGTGTGTGTGTCTCTGTCATGGGTTTACAAAAAAGATCGGTGTAATCGACGAGATTCTCAAAGGAGTAGGAGGAGAGCTCGTGTAGAGAGCAGCCCATACTTAGAAAGACAAAGAACCTTTTAAATGATTCTTTTACAGGCAGCAGAACAGCAAGAACCTCCGAATATTTCATTACAATTGCTAGTGAAGAAAGAGATAGGAACGCTGATAATATATTGTAGCTACTGTCAGCAGCCATAAAATTTTGCTGCGGTAACGAGCAGTTTACAGCCCCTACATGACTGCTTTTTCCCACGTGTCAGCTCGGCGACCGACGTCGACAGGCAAGCAGGTTCGCCGTTCTTTCAGACGAGGCCGCCAGTTTCGCTCCGGCCTTGGCACTTGCTGTACAGTTCCGTACCCGTCGAGTCGCCACGTACAGGAAGCAGGCGCTCCATACCCCTCGCTGCATATGATGGTACTACCGCTTGTTAGCACAAGCGCGTTATGTGGCGGCAGTCAGTGCACCTCTGCCGATGTCTGCGCCGTCGAAGCTGCAACCTGCAATGCTACCACAACCAAAACGACCCAGCAACAGACGGCGGGCCCTGTCTACGAAAGGTAAGCTAGAAAGCGTGCAAAAATCCTTTGTTTTTCTAGCTTTTCGATCAGCAGTTCTTAATACGACACACGTTAAAGGGCCCTACAGACGCACCAACCGATCGACCGACAAATTGGACGTAGGTAAGCGTGTTGACCGAACGACTAAAGCCCTTGTTGAGATGTCAGGAGGAGGGGCCTATGAATATGACAGCCGAGACCCATCTCATTCCTCCCAACAAACTGCCGTGTGTAGCGCTGTCGTGCCAACCATCCGACAAAAGTTCGTCTTTCGTCACTGTGCGCGGGATTAAATGCTGTTATAATATACGTTGCATGAGACGGATGAAACTTTAAACAGAGTTTCTAAAGATATTTAAAGGCTGCAGATGTTTGTGGTATACGTCGTGCGAGAAAGCAAAATAGCTGCAAGAAGTGAATCATTTTCCTCATTTTGTAATGAATCCATATGGCACTTTGGCACTTACGTTCTGTGTTTCTGTTTTTAGGTTTTATTTCCGATGCTTTGAGGAAAAGATATCTAAAAACAGAAATATCGAAATTCAATGGACTTCAATTTATAAAACATACTTGCTTCCTTGTTAAGTGTTAAAAACAAAAAAGACTAGCCAAGCCCTCTGCTATGAAGAGCAAACTGTGGAATTTTTTTTACATTTCTAAAATTTGCTAAAAGTTTCATTTCTTGTGTAAGTGTTATATGATGTGCGCCACCTCAATGTGTAGTCCTCCTTCGAATCGAAAATGAGTTTCTTAAAATTACAGGCCACCTTTTTATGCTACATACATGAACGTCTTTTGTTTTATTTATTTTGCTTTACTATGATGCATGTTCTCATCTAACTATCATGTTTCACGGGTTTCAGGAATAATTTTAGTTAATATTTGTGGAGATACAGCGGCACTAAATTTGAGGTCCTCCTAACTTCTACCAATGGCTACAAATTGTAATGTGGCTAACAGCCTCTCCTTGTAGCTTATAGCCTCTCCCATGACTGTATTCATTTTCGTTAAGAATGGTTTCGTAAGTGCTGTAACGGAGCATGGGTGAATTTCTTTTCTTGCATTAGCCATTTCTTTACACACAGCTCGCTCTCGTCTTTATTGGCCTTATTACCACTAAAACAGCTAAGGCAAACCCCCGTTTTTGTATTTGTGTAAAACAAAGCAGGATTCCGTAGAAAATGAACTGTCTGAACTTAAATTAAAACAACAGGATGGCGCTGTAATCGCCGAGTGCAATCGGTGGAGATGCGTTAGGCTGCCACGAAACTGGTCGGTCGATAATTTGGTGCATGTATTAGGGCCTTAATGGAGGCTTAACGGACCACTTCGCTCTGTGAGGCAAATGAATTTCGTTTATTTTTCTCCCGTTATTTGTCAATCTATTTCTTGTAAGTTATACGAGTAGATGTCATTTTGTTGTTTCGCTCATCACTTCTAAGGACGGTTTGATCCACAGCCGTAGACAATGTTTTTATTCATTCTTCATTACTAGATGGGCATTCTGTTACTAAAAGGGTGAATGGTCTTGCAGACCGTGATGCACAAATTTTGACACTAAAAGGCCTTTGTGCTCAGACAAATGTTACATATAATTACAGTCTATGTAGGAAAGCTAATCCAATGGCAATAGAGAGTTTTTTAAATCTCGTTATGGAACAAGAGTGGCAGGATGTTTATAGTGCCGATAACATACATGACAAATATAATGCTTTTCTCAACACATTTCTCATGCTGTTTGAGAGTTGCTTTCCATTGGAACACATAGTACTAGCAGTAAAAAGCAACCTGGCTGGCTGACTAGTGGGATAAGGATATCATGTGGAACAAAGCGGAAATTATACCGAAAAGTTAGAAGTAGTCACAATCAAGATAAAGTAGCCTATTACAAATAGTATTGTACGGTGCTTAAAAATGTTATTAGGAAGGCAAAGAGTGTCCGGTACGCAAATAGAATAGCTAATTCACAGTATAAAATTAAAACCAAACGGTCAATTGTGAAGGGGGTGTCTGGTGAGCAGCACAAGGTCGACTATATAAAGTCAGTTCGTAGTAAAAATATTTCTGTTACTGATAAGTCATATGTATGCGCAGCATTTAACAATCATTTTCTGAGAATTGCTGATCAATTAAATAAAACTTACCTTCTACAGGGTATCGTATAACACTCTTGGAAAATGCCTTTCTGAGACTGATGTCTGAAATACTTCTCTGTGACACAGACAAGGGGGAGATTGAGTCAATAATTAAATCACTGAAGACTAAGGACTCTCGTGGATACGATGGAGTGCCTAGCAAAATATTAAAGTACTGTGCTGCACATGTTATCCCCGTACTTAGCCATATTTGTAACGTTTTCTTTAAGAATGGTCAGTTTTCCGAACGGTTAAAGTAATCAGCAGTAAAACCGCTTTTTAAAAAAGGAGAAATGGATAATGTAGACAGTTTTAAAATTAATTATGTGCCATAAGTGTTTGCTAAAGTAATTGGAAAATCTGTGTATGTAACGATAATTGATCATTTTGATTTAACAAGGCGTTTGATTATGTTGATCACAAAATATTGCTCCAGAAGTTGCACCATTGTGGAATATGGGGAGCAGCTCACAATTAGTTGATCTCTTACTTTAACAGCAGACAGCAAAAGGATATTATTCACAGTGTAGAGATGGGCTGTGATGTGGGGTCTGAGTGGGGCACTGTCAAATGGGCACCTCAGGGATCAGTATTGGGGCCACTCCTATTCCTTATTTATATAAATGATATGCCCTCTAGTATTACTGGTAATTCTAAAGTACTTCAGTTTGCTGACGACACTAGCTTGTAGTAAACGATGTTGTGTGCAACATTGGCTCTGTTTCAAATAGTGCTGTTCATGACATACATTCATGGCATGTTGAAAATAAACGAACGCTAAATCACAGTAAGTCTTTGTTTTTACAGTTTATAACACACAGTTGAACAAAACCCGACGTTTTAATTTCACAGAATAGGCATATCATCAGTGAAACTGAACAGCTCAAATTTATAGGTGTTCAGATAGATAGTAAACTGTCGTGGAAAGCCCACGTTCAGGATCTAGTTCAGAGACCTAATGCTGCCATTTTTACTATTCGAACGACACGAAAATTAGTCTACTTTGCTTATTTTCATTCACTCATGTCATATGGTATTATATTTTGGGGTAACTCTTCCCATTCTCAAGGGATATTTTTGGCTCAGAAACGGGCAGTTCGGGTAGTAATTGGTGTAAGTTCGCAAACCTCTCGTGGAAGCCAGTTCAAAAGTTTTTCATCACCTGGGTTCCGAGAGTTTCGAAACCTGTACAGAAAATTGGAATAGAGATCAACATAAAGTTCATTTCCAACCTTTTTATTGCTCATGGAAACCACACATTTCATGTTGTACCACCATACAACCAGACCTTCAGAGGTGGTGGTCCAAATTGCTGTACACACCAGTGCCTCTAATACCCAGTAGCACGTCCTCTTGCATTGATGCATGCCTGTATTCGTCATGGCATACTATCCACAAGTTCCTCAAGGCACTGTTAGCCCAGATAGCCCCACTCCTCAACGGCGATTTGGTGTAGATCCCTCAGAGTGGTTGGTAGGTCACGTCGTCCATAAACAGCCCTTTTGAATCCATCCCAGGCATGTTTGATAGGGTTCATGTCTGGAGAACACGCTGGCCACTCTAGTCGAGCCCTGTCATTATCCTGAAGGAAGTCATTCACAAGATGTGCGCGATGGGGGCGTGAACTTTCGTCCATGAAGACTAATGCTTCGCCAGTACGCTGCCGATATGGTTGCTCTATCGGTATTGGTATCGTACAGCCGTTACGGCGCCTTCCATGACCACCAGCGGCGTACATCAGCCTCACATAATGCCACCCCAAAACAGCATGGAACCTCCACCTTGCTGCACTCGCTGGACAGTGTGTCTAAGGCGTTCAGCCTGACCGGGTTGTCTCCAAACACGTGTCCGACGATTGTCTGGTTGAAGGCATGTGCGACACTCATCGGTGAAGAGAACGTGATGCCATTCCTGAGCCGTCCATTCGGTATGTTGTTGGGCCCATCTGTACAGCGCTACATGGTTTCATGGTTGCAAAGATGGACCTCGCCATGGACGTCAGGAATGAAGTTACAAATCATGCAGCCTATTACGCACAGTTCGAGTCGTAACACGACGTCCTGTGGCTGCACGAAAAGCATTATTCAACATGGTGACGTTGCTGTCATGGGTCCCCCGAGCTATAATCCATAGGTAGCGGTCATTATCTACAGTAGTAACCCTTGGGCGGCCTGGGTGAGCCATGACTTCGACAGTTCCAGTCTCTCTGTATCTCTTCCATGGCCGAACAATATCGCTTTGGTTCACTCTGAGATGCCTGGACACTTTCCTTGTTGAGATCCCTTCCTGACACAAAGTAACAATGCGGACGCGATCGTACCGCGGTACTGACCGTGTAGGCATGGTTGAACTACAGACAACACGAGCCATGTACCTCCTTCCTGTTGGAATGACTGGAACTGATCAGCTGTCGGCCCCCCTCCGTCTAATAGGCGCTTCTCGTGCACGGTTGTGTACATATTTGGGTGGTTTTAGTGACATCTCTGAACAATCAAAGGGACTGTGTCTGTGATACAATATTACAGTCAACATCTATCTGCAGGAGTTCTGGGAACCGGGGTGATGCAAAACTTTATTTGATGTGTGTAAATATTCTGTACTGTCGTTTCTTGTTAACAAGATCAACCTATTCCCAAGAATTAGCAGCGTTCACTCAATTATAACTAAGCAGAAATCCGATCTTCATTTGGATCACACTTCCTTGACTCTTGTGCAGAAAGGTGCGCAGGATGCTGCTGCATCCATTTTCACTAAGCTACCACAAGAACTCAAAAATATTAGCAGTAATCCAAGCGCTTTCAAATCGAAACTGAAGAGTTTCCTCAAGGGTCACTCTTTCTATTCTGTCGAAGAGTTCCCTGAAAAATTAAGCCGATTCCTATGTTATATTGTTGATTGCGTTTACTCAAACTTCTGGGTTGACTTTTTTCGGGCTCACAAACATTCTGTTTTCGGTATTATTATTTTATGTTGTAATTTCATGTACTGACACGTTCCATGACCTTGGAGATTTGCTCCTCAATTTGGTCCTAAGAAACTAGACGTGTAAATAAATAAATATACCTACCAATTACCAGCTATCTTCTCTGTTTTAACACTGCTGCTGCATTCTGCGCTATAAACTGTCTTATCCAGTCATATGCAGATTTCCACCATCTCCATAGCTACAGTTTTCATCAACTACTTATGCTGTAAAATGGCCCCAGCTATTGTCTGTCTTCCATTCATTATGTATTTCATTTGTCACACTTTTGTCACCGACTCACAGAAAGATGTTTTCATCCCTCACTCGATCAATCTATCTGCTCAATTTTCTCCTTGAACACAAAATTTCGAACTCACTACATCATTTCATTTCTGAGCCGACTTACAATTTTCCAAGTTTTGCAACTATACGGCTCTAGGCTTCAGACAAATTTTTCTGGTCTCGAGGTTTATATTTTTTGTTTTGTAACACTTTGTACAGAGAGCCCTTTTTCTGTCCTTGCTTGCGTATATTTTCGCATCTGCTACGTTTATCTGTTCTACGCCTCAGTTGTTTCATTAATTGCTAGATGAATAGTTACAGTGAAGCAGAACGAGCAGAACGAGCCATTTTACATTCACACTGCATATTCATGAACCATGGACCTTGCCGTTGGTGGGGAGGCTTGCGTGCCTCAGCGATACAGATAGCCGTACCGTAGGTGCAACCACAACGGAGGGGTATCCGTTGAGAGGCCAGACAAACGTGTGGTTCCTGAAGAGGGGCAGCAGCCTTTTCAGTAGTTGCAAGGGCAACAGTCTGGATGATTGACTGATGTGGCCTTGTAACAATAACCAAAACGGCCTTGCTGTGCTGGTACTGCGAACGGCTGAAAGCAAGGGGAAACTACAGCCGTAATTTTTCCCGAGGGCATGCAGCTTTACTGTATGATTACATGATGATGGCGTCCTCTTGGGTAAAATATTCCGAAGGTAAAATAGTCCCCCATTCGGATCTCCGGGCGGGGACTACTCAAGAGGATGTCGTTATCAGGAGAAAGAAAACTGGCGTTCTACGGATCGGAGCGTGGAATGTCAGATCCCTTAATCGGACAGGTAGGTTAGAAAATTTAAAAAGGGAAATGGATAGGTTGAAGTTAGATATAGTGGGAATTAGTGAAGTTCGGTGGCAGGAGGAACAAGACTTCTGGTCAGGTGACTACAGGGTTATAAACACAAAATCAAATAGGGGTAATGCAGGAGTAGGTTTAATAATGAATAGGAAAATAGGAATGCGGGTAAGCTACTACAAACAGCATAGTGAACGCATTATTGTGGCCAAGATAGATACGAAGCCCACACCTACTACAGTAGTACAAGTTTATATGCCAACTAGCTCTGCAGATGACGGAGAAATTGAAGAAATATATGATGAAATAAAAGAAATTATTCAGATTGTGAAGGGAGACGAAAATTTAATAGTCATGGGTGACTGGAATTCGAGTGTAGGAAAAGGGAGAGAAGGAAACATAGTAGGTGAATATGGATTGGGGGACAGAAATGAAAGAGGAAGCCGCCTGGTAGAATTTTGCACAGAGCACAACATAATCATAACTAACACTTCGTTTAAGAATCATGAAAGAAGGTTATATACATGGAAGAACCCTGGAGATACTAAAAGGTATCAGATAGATTATATAATGGTAAGACAGAGATTTAGGAACCAGGTTTTAAATTGTAAGACATTTCCAGGGGCAGATGTGGACTCTGACCACAATCTATTGGTTATGACCTGTAGACTAAAACTGAAGAAACTGCAAAAAGGTGGGAATTTAAGGAGATGGGACCTGGATAAACTAAAAGAACCAGAGGTTGTACAGAGATTCAGGGAGAGCATAAGGGAGCAATTGACAGGAATGGGGGAAATAAATACAGTAGAAGAAGAATGGGTAGCTTTGAGGGATGAAGTAGTGAAGGCAGCAGAGGAACAAGTAGGTAAAAAGACGAGGGCTAGTAGAAATCCTTGGGTAACAGAAGAAATATTGAATTTAATTGATGAAAGGAGAAAATATAAAAATGCAGTAAGTGAAGCAGGCAAAAAGGAATACAAACGTCTCAAAAATGAGATCGACAGGAAGTGCAAAATGGCTAAGCGGGGATGGCTAGAGGACAAATGTAAGGATGTAGAGGCCTATCTCACTAGGGGTAAGATAGATACCGCCTACAGGAAAATTAAAGAGACCTTTGGAGATAAGAGAACGACTTGTATGAATATCAAGAGCTCAGATGGAAACCCAGTTGTAAGCAAAGAAGGGAAAGCAGAAAGGTGGAAGGAGTATATAGAGGGTCTATACAAGGGTGATGTACTTGAGGACAATATTATGGAAATGGAAGAGGATGTAGATGAAGATGAAATGGGAGATATGATACTGCGTGAAGAGTTTGACAGAGCACTGAAAGACCTGAGTCGAAACAAGGCCCCCGGAGTAGACAATATTCCATTGGAACTACTGACGGCAGTGGGAGAGCCAGTCCTGACAAAACTCTACCATCTGGTGAGCAAGATGTATGAAACAGGCGAAATACTCTCAGACTTCAAGAAGAATATAATAATTCCAATCCCAAAGAAAGCAGGTGTTGACAGATGTGAAAATTACCGAACTATCAGCTTAATAAGTCACAGCTGCAAAATACTAACACGAATTCTTTACAGACGAATGGAAAAACTAGTAGAAGCCAACCTCGGGGAAGATCAGTTTGGATTCCGTAGAAACACTGGAACACGTGAGGCAATACTGACCTTACGACTTATCTTAGAAGAAAGATTAAGGAAAGGCAAACCTACGTTTCTAGCATTTGTAGACTTAGAGAAAGCTTTTGACAATGTTGACTGGAATACTCTCTTTCAAATTCTAAAGGTGGCAGGGGTAAAATACAGGGAGCGAAAGGCTATTTACAATTTGTACAGAAACCAGATGGCAGTTATAAGAGTCGAGGGACATGAAAGGGAAGCAGTGGTTGGGAAAGGAGTGAGACAGGGTTGTAGCCTCTCCCCGATGTTGTTCAATGTGTATATTGAGCAAGCAGTAAAGGAAACAAAAGAAAAATTCGGAGTAGGTATTAAAATTCATGGAGAAGAAATAAAATTGTAATTCTGTCAGAGACAGCAAAGGACTTGGAAGAGCAGTTGAATGGAATGGACAGTGTCTTGAAAGGAGGATATAAGATGAACATCAACAAAAGCAAAACAAGGATAATGGAATGTAGTCTAATTAAGTCGGGTGATGCTGAGGGAATTAGATTAGGAAATGAGGCACTTAAAGTAGTAAAGGAGTTTTGCTATTTGGGGAGCAAAATAACTGATGATGGTCGAAGTAGAGAGGATATAAAATGTAGGCTGGCAATGGCAAGGAAAGCGTTTCTGAAGAAGAGGAATTTGTTAACATCCAGTATTGATTTAAGTGTCAGAAAGTCATTTCTGAAAGTATTCGTATGGAGTGTAGCCATGTATGGAAGTGAAACATGGACGATAAATAGTTTGGACAAGAAGAAAATAGAAGCTTTCGAAATGTGGTGCTACAGAAGAATGCTGAAGATTAGATGGGTAGATCACATAACTAATGAGGAAGTATTGAATAGGATTGGGGAGAAGAGAAGTTTGTGGCACAACTTGACCAGAAGAAGGGATCGGTTGGTAGGACATGTTCTGAGGCATCAAGGGATCACCAATTTAGTATTGGAGGGCAGCGTGGAGGGTAAAAATCGTAGAGGGAGACCAAGAGATGAATACACTAAGCAGATTCAGAAGGATGTAGGTTGCAGTAGGTACTGGGAGATGAAAAAGCTTGCACAGGATAGAGTAGCATGGAGAGCTGCATCAAACCAGTCTCAGGACTGAAGACCACAACAACAACATTCATTAGTAAATATGGCTAAATGTTGACAAATTACAAAGTTCCCTTATTAATTTTTGAGCAAAAAGCTTCTACCTCTTCAAGAGTATCTTGTTCAGATTTAACGATTAGTCATCCAGCGTCATCGTGTGATTCCTGAATCATTACCTTAGTTTTGGGAAATGTTGAACCTGTCAGTATAGCCATCTGCTTTGCCCCATGACATTATCAAAGCGGCGAACATAAACCGTCATCTAAACTGAACATCCGTAAAACAAACGTCGTAACTAGAATTGTAATTATTCTGACGGCATCATATACGTTGGCTTCATAAGTTTAGTCAGTCACCTTTCAACTAAACCTAGCGACGGGTTACGTCACGAGCCAGCCTCCTACGACAACCCACAGTGCAACATATAATATGGAGCCAAAATCAATATTGTCAATGTTCTATTCCTACTGTGCAATTGTATGACGTAAAGAGTCACAGGACACCGGTCAAAGCAGTAGCCAGGCATCGGCAGGTTCAACCCAGCCCTGGAATTGTTTCGTAGTGGTTACTGAGATAAACGCGAGAAAGATGGTAATCCCAGAAAATGACGTATTTTTATCCAACAGTACGACTTGCGATGGCAAATACATAAAATAATATCTATTCTCATTTCACCTGCGATAACTATTTTTTGAAGATTTAGTACTTTTCCATTCAACAATCATTAAAAAATTCATTACTACATAAGGTCTAAAATAGTTAAGAACTTTGTGGAAAGCGTTCTTAGCGGATATTCATTGTGCTCCCCTTAGAGTGTAGTTTTGCTAGGCTCTAAACTATTGCTTAAAAATTGTCAGAGGATGAATATCACTGAAACAATCTTTACAGGACGTACAATTTTCTGTAATTTTGGAAAAAAATCTCTAAATATTTTTCTCACCTGCATTCACTGCAAAGAAAAGACTTTTCAAACTACCTTTTTCTGAAGTAGGTCGCCAAAAGCAACAGCGTTTGCGCAGGTATGTGAAATCAAAGTTAAGCAGTTATGTGCGTGACAGAACGGTTATGTTGAGCGTATCCCGGAAGCGAATCTGATATTTCTCCAGCCTGACACTTAACTGTTCGTACGAAAAAGGTTTTGACTTTGCTAGTATATAGTAAAGCTACATAAACGCTTTGAGATACGTAGACAATGAAATAATGTCGAATGATAGCTTTTCGTGAAAAGCTGCCATATGGATTAAACGGAATAATTTCATCGAAGTCTCTTGCAACCGAAACGGAGAAATGTTTCGTTGCTCCCATTAATGCTGTAAACGGTGAAGCATTTTCCTAACAAGGAACGAAACTCTTATGACACACTGGAGGTCACTAGCGAATATCGCAGTTTGATTAACCCAAATAAATTTTAAATTCATTTAAAGTAAACAAAAACAGTATTTTGTAATAAGTCTTGTTACCCATTGTCCCAGAAATAAATTAATAGTTCCAGTCTTCAGTTCCGACCAAGGTTTTCGTGAGGCTTTCCTTGGTTATTAGGCGATTAATGCAACTGGAAATTCCCTCTCAGTTATTTCTAATAGGGACTCCTTCTTCCCACTACCAGCCTGTTAGGATATTTGGCTGAAAAAAAAACAAATTTCTACAACAGTCCATCCTGCTGTCATCAGTAGGACATGAAAGATCAAAAGATAATATGCTAGAAGTAGAATTCTCATTAATCTTCTTTGAATCACTCCTCCATGTTTTTCTCTTAGTTCACTGGAATTCGGCTGAAGACACCCAAACTTCGCAAGCGGCCACAGGTCAGTCACAAGCCACACTGTGTTTAGTTATTTTGGGCTTAGAAAGAACACTCATAGCATTAAAGGAAATGTGTGGCTAAAATCCTTCTTTTTCCGACTAGTGAACATGGATCTGGAAATCGCTTTCTACATGTTTCCACATGGGAATCCTCAATCCAGTTCCGATTCGGTGGCATATATTGAAAATTAGAGATCTATGACAGGGCACCATAGCATTAAGGATACGGAATAACAGGAGCAACACTATACCCCTAATATTCCTAAGCAGACAGCAAGAACCTTTCATAACCGTTAATGCATCGAATAATACTACAAGTTTAATCTTGTACTACCGGAAGTTCAGCCGAGCTGTGTTTCTATTTTTGTACAATATTTCGCCGACTGACACGATCATCTTCTTCCGCTGCTGCAAAGTTATCCTGTTGTGTGCTCGATGCCTGTGTGCGGTGTCGGTTGAGCAGTTTAGCATGTCCCTAAGATGCTGTAGATCAGATGCCCGGTGAGCTACAGGGAAGGAAAGCCCTCCGTAAGGCCAAGCCCAATTAAGAAAAACGATATAATGCAACAGATAACGTCTTGGTACTTGAAAATTACTAGGAATTGCTCACTGAAGCTTGAAAGTATGGGTACCACATCTCACAGGGATATGTTGATGAATGGATTCGTCAACTACATAACAATTTGGATTATTGCCATAAGACATCAAATACAATGATTTACTCATTGAATCAAGCGCATAAACATTTAACAGGTGGACGACAGATTGCAAACACGAGATATAGCCTTGGCACAGGTGGGTGCCACATAAAAGCATAATATGAAACTGTATCGCTGAAGTGACCAAAGACAGCGAAAATAGTGATTTGAACAAAAATTCCAAGAAAAGCACAAATGAACCCCAATACTTCTGCTGAAGAGCAAGATGGTTGCAGCTAACTAGCTGTGAATGTTAAATCTGTGCGATGAAATCCTGATACAAATTAACTAGTTTCACATCACTCTCTCTCTCCTCAGCAGCTGCATCGACTGCACATGCTGCCCACTCTTGAACAGTGCGAGCGTAGAAGATGGCTCCAGGAAGTGGCTGGAATTCTGAGTCTAGTTCGTCCTTTACATTTTGCTCCAAGTTGGAGGCTCTCTCTCTCTCTCTCTCTCTCTCTCTCTCTCTCTGCGAATATCTTTCACAGCTGCCTACGGTGCAGTGCGTCGTCAGTGTGGTCTCTGAAGCAAGTGCTTCCAGGACTTCAGCTGATTCTGCCACAGTCAGAATCACACCGGCCTATTTCAGTAGTTTTTGTGAGTTCTGACCAACAATAATTTTAAAAACAAGTCTAACAGTCTCCTACTCTTGCGGATTTTGTCATGGTTAACCAGTAAAGGTACAGCATGGAAAAGAAGACAGAAAATATCTCCCACGACACGACAGATTTCTAGCCACAGCCAACCAAAAGACCAGCATGTAGACATGCATGAGAAATTACCCATCCTACCAAAATTATTACTGTGAGTCAGTCACAGTACTACTTATAAGAATTTGGACAAACAGTCCTGTGCAGAAATGCTGTGTAACGGCTGACCCCGCGATCTAAAGCTCTGTGTTTTCACCTGGCCTTCAAATCTGATGTAGCCAAAACTATCGCTCTTACCATCTTACAGAGAGCTGTTTTTATGGAATGAAGTCTGGGCTCCCCTATGCTCCTGCTGTGAGGTCAGAGGAGACTGCCATTTCTCTGTTCTATACCTGCTTGGGGATGGCTTTCAGCAACAAACAACTTTACAGCATTCCAGTCCTTCTAAGCTTAAGAAAGCTGCAGATATAACAGTTCTCCCTCGCCATATTAAGAGCCAAGAACGAAAGGAAGCAGTTAGCAGTGCAATCAGTGGAAGAAGTGAATACTGTCTGCAGTTTGCTAACAATGTTTAAGAACTGACTATACTGCCTGTTGGCAGCCGCATATTACATTTTAAGAATAAGTTACGTGAAAGTTTGGACGTAAACTGCCACGTAACACCTGGACTGCAACGAGACTGAACTATTGCTGGTCTCGCGCCACTATTTATAGCCGATTTCGAGTTAAACTGCCGACACCCACTATGTCATTTGATGTTCGCTTGAAGCGATTAGTGTGTAATGGGGCATCAGCACAACATGTTGTTTTAACCCTGTGTTATTTTATTTGTAACGCGGTGATGTTCCCTGCAACCTTTTATTACAATCTGACACTACATCACTGTGTGACTTTTTGCTTTAACAAAGATGTACATCTAATAATGTAACGAGATCCGGTGGTGACGTCGTAGATCTGTCGAAACGGCCCATAATAATAAAAAGAATTGCTAGCGATCTTGGCAAATTAGATTCTTCAAGAATAATACATAAATACAAAGTAAATACTTACTCGTATGTTTTAGTGTAATTCAGAAAGTTCTCATGCTGATCTATAATGCTGCATATTATTTTAAATACAACATTCTAAAAGAGGGTTTCAATCATTTAGATTAGTGTTCAAAACTTTTATCTGCCATGAGCATATTACTAGTGACATTATCATTAATGAGGTGTTTAAATTCACAGTTAATTGAAAATTTTTGATAGGAGAAGCTTGCGTCGCATACGAGGTCTCGAAGCTAGATCACTGCCTTTCACAGGGAAGACGCTACCAACTGCGCAAGCGAAATATGTTAAAAGGGCTGAGAAAATGAAACATCTTGCGCACTGCGCCGGGGAAACCTGAGAAGTTGGGTGGTATGAGGAACCAATAACAGTAATAAATTTTCTTAGCAGCGTGTGATGAATTAAACATCAAAAGCCACTCCTCTTTCCATTAACTACCATAGCAGAAAATACATAAAATGTGGGCCTTTTAGAGTATCTAAGTCAGTGGTAGCTGCCATTTCTGAAGAAAATCTGATCACTATCATAATTGCTTCCTTCTTGTCTAATTTTTTCACTCTTGTTCGTCATATCTATCGTTGATTCGGAGCTTAATAAACACCTGTTAAATGCCGCGCAGCATCCCCCAATGTGACCGGTATGTGTTTCAGTGGCAACACAGAAGGGAAGCAAACCACTAAACCAGGATGTGAAACTGATGATGGCGTCTTCAAAGGGGGAGATGCATCGTCACGCAAGGCGACTGCCATTCCACCAGAATACGACCCGTACTTAGCGCGTGTCGTTGATCATCCCATCACGTAAGTAGCTCATATATATTACATCAGCAGAAAAATACAAAAATAAGTTTTTACGAAGGAAGATCCAAAAGTAATAAAAATTGATATCACTGGTAGTGACAGATTACCCCACTGTAAATATGTTGATCGTACATCTGCGTTGAGGAAGCGTGAGTCAGCTCAGAATACTTGCTTGCGTAGACGCTGCTTAATGCAGTCAGCGATTTTTCAGATGCAAGTGTGACAAAACAGTGTGCAAACCTAAAGCCACTTTGCTTCGGCGAGCGTACGGGGAAGAACTGTTGAGCTTTCTGCTTAATCATCGCAACCAAATAAGACAAAAAAGGTCTCTCCGCTGTGGCGAGAATAGTCCACTATGAAATTGTTCCACGAGCTGAAATCATTAAGCACTAGGACCTGTAGCGAACAATTTGTGAACCCCACATTAGATAGCTATTAAATGTAATGTCCTTAGAGTACATGCGCTTTATCCAGCTCTTCGTGTTTTAATGGATTTATTATTCTTCCCATCTTGGGGAGAGAATTTACTTACGATAAACAATGCCCTTGAGTGTGGTTATGAACAGCTCAAGTAATTAAACTAATGAACATTAATGTGAGATTTTCAGTCAATACAGTGGTAAGAATTAGGAATGTCAGTTGTTGTTGTTGTGGTCTTCAGTCCTGAGACTGGTTTTATGCAGCTCTCCATGCCACTCTATGCTGTGCAAGCTTCATCATCTCCCAGTAACTACTGCAATCTACTCGTACATCCTTCTGAATCTGCTTAGTGTATTCATCTCTTGGTCTCCCTCTACGATTTTTACCCTCCACGCTGCCCTCCAATACTAAATTGGTGATCCCTTGATGCCTCAGAACATGTTCTACCAACCGATCCCTTCTTCTGGTCAAGCTGTGCCACAAACTTCTTTTCTCCCCAATCCTATTCAATACTTCCTCATTAGTTATGTGATCTACCCATCTAATCTTCAGCATTCTTCTGTAGCACCACATTTCGAAAGCTTCTATTCTCTTCTTGTCCAAGCTATTTATCGTCCATGTTTCACTTCCATACATGGCTACACTCCATACAAATACTTTCAGAAATGACTTCCTGACACTTAAATCTATACTCGATGTTAACAAATTTCTCTTCTTCAGAAACGCTTTCCTTGCGATTGCCAGTCTACATTTTATATCCTCTCTACTTCGACCATCATCAGTTATTTTGCTCCCCAAATAGCAAAACTCCTTTACTACTTTAAGTGTCTCATTTCCTAATCTAATTCCCTCAGCATCACCCGACTTAATTCGACTACATTCCATTATCCTCGTTTTACTTTTGTTGATGTTCATCTTATATCCTCCTTCCAAGACGCTATCCATTCCATTCAACTGCTCTTCCGCGTCCTTTGCTGTCTTTGACAGAATTACAATGTCATCGGCGAACCTCAAAGTTTTTATTTCTTCTCCATGGATTTTAATACCTACTCCGAATTTTTCTTTTGTTTCCTTTACTGCTTGCTCAATGTCAGCTACAGAAATATTAATAAAGTACTTTATACACTGTCCAGTCACATTGACGTGGTCACCAGTCAAAAGTCTGAATAAACACCTTTTGCAGAGAGGACTACTGCAAGACTTGCAGGAAGGGAGTCAGTGAGGTTCTGGAAGGTATCGACACGAATATGGAGCCATTCCGTCTCCTGTGCAGTTACCAACTGCGCTTAGAAAATGTAGTCCATCAACAAAGGAGGTGGCTTACAAAACACTCGTTCGGCCTATTCTTGAGTATTGCTCATCAGTGTGGGATCCGTACCAGGTCGGGTTGACAGAGGAGATAGAGAAGATCCAAAGAAGAGCGGCGCGTTTCGTCACAGGGTTATTTGGTAAGCGTGATAGCGTTACGGAGATGTTTAGCAAACTCAAGTGGCAGACTCTTCAAGAGAGGCGCTCTGCATCGCGGTGTAGCTTGCTGTCCAGGTTTCGAGAGGATGCGTTTCTGGATGAGGTATTGAATATATTGCTTCCTCCTACTTATACCTCCCGAGGAGATCACGAATGTAAAATTAGAGAGATTCGAGCGCGCACGGAGGCTTTCCGGCAGTCGTTCTTCCCGCGAACCATACGCGAGTGGAACAGGAAAGGGAGGTAATGACAGTGGCACGTAAAGTGCCCTCCCCCACACACCGTTGGGTGGCTTGCGGAGTATAAATGTAGATGTAGATGTAGATGTAGGTTTCCCGGTTGAGGATCGATGGCACAAACAGCCCGACCGAGGTGGTCCCACGGAATCTCGACTGGGTTTTAATCCGGGGAGTTTGATGACCAGGAGAGTCATCCTGGTGCTCGTTGAACCACGCACAAACACTGTGAGCTCCGTGACACGTTGCATTGTCTTGCTGGTAGATGCCATCGTGCCGAGGAAGAACAAACTGCATGCAGGTGTTGACATGGTCCCCAAGGATAGATGCTCGCTTGTGTTGATCCATTGTGCCTTCCAGAATGATACCACCCATGGAATGCCACGAAAACATTTCACAGACCTTAACGCACACAGTGTGTTCGCTTTCAGACGTTTCGCACTGTACTCGCCAAAAGCCACCTGTCCGATGGGGCATGAAACTTGATTCATCTGAAAATGTCGCCTTTCGCCAATCATTGGACGCCCAGTTGAGAAAATGGCGTGCAAAAATCCAGCCTTCGTCGCCGATGAATAGCAATCAGCATGGGCCCATGAACCAGGCGCCTGCCGCAAAGGTTCAAAGGCTCTGAGCACTATGGGACTTAACTTCTGAGGTCATCAGTCCCCTAGAAATTAGAACTACATAAACTTAACTAACCCAAGGACATCACACACATCCATGCCCGAGGCAGGATTCGAACCTGACGCAAAGGTCCATACGCCGCAACGTCAACTGAACGGTCGTTGAGGGGACGCTGTCAGTAGCTCCTTGGTCCGGTTGCCTTGGCGCCGGGTTTGGATAGCGCCATTTTGCAATACGCGGAACACTTCGGCAAATGGTTCCACCCTTGGTCCAAAAACCAATGATTATGCCGTTTTGGAAGTTAGAAAATCGCTCCGTTTCCGCGTTGCGACAACGCCTGTGCTGTTTTCCGCGGCGATCCCCCCCCCCCCCCCTCCCACCCGTCCCGCCCCACCCCACCTCACCGACACGTTTTACTGTCAGTGCTTCCACCTGTCATCAGTGAGTGGTTATTGTATGTTGACGTAGAACATAGGTGGTGGCCACATTATTGTGACTGGACCGGTGATTACATTGTACCAGCTTCCTTTTACTGCCGATAGTATTGAACTAAACCTACTGAAGTACGTCCTATATGCCTCAGATGACGATTATATTCACAGCGGTCATCTGGAGGAGTTCCTACTTCTACTTCATGGAGATATTTGAATTCATATATTATACTGTGTGATTCTATTAAGCTTTTATTTTGTTCCTGTTTTCTGGAAAGTTTCTGTCTAGTGTGTCTAGAGCGAGCCGTTGGACCAATATAACATCTTCTGTACAATAGTATTTACTTAATTCTTAGCTTTAGTGATTCATTACTCACAATAATAGATTACTCAAACTAACTTGAGAATAGTATATTAAAAGTAGTCCCTAACTAGGAAGAATTTGAAATGAAAATCCATATATATCATAAAAATGTGTGTGTGTGTTTATGTATTTGTATGTCTGTGTCTGTGTGTACGTGCGAGCCACATGTCCTCCTAAACCACTGGACAGATTCCAGCCAAACATGGTAGACATATACCTTACAGTCAGGCAACAATCGCTTTGGGTCTAAGAACCACCTGCATATCAAAGGGGTAGAGGCGAAAAAGCCTAGCATGCGACGTGTGAATTCACAGACTTCATTCATCTAGTACTTGGGAATGAGAGCACTTAGTAAATTACAACAAACGTTACAGATAATTTCGAACTTCAACGAAATTTTCTTACTGACAGTCCCTCAAAATGATGAAAGGAAAAATGTTTATCGGTTACTGCTTTTCCGCTGATCATGCAGTAAAAGTACCGCATGAGATATGACGTTATAATTTATTACCACTTTACTACTTCCTGTATCCGCGACACATTTTACAGATTATATGCACATACGCTACTGAAAGTAAATGCAAAATATTACTTTCCAACACGTACTTCTGGAGATATGTCGTCATAAACAGTAAGATGCGTGGAAAATTGCCGCATCGTGCATAACGTTTAAATTTACACTACTGGCCATTAAAATTGCTACACCATGAAGATGACGTGCTACAGATGCGAAATTTAACCGACAGGAAGAAGATGCTGTGATATGCAAATGATTAGCTTTTCAGAGCATTCACACAAGGTTGGCGCCGGTGGTGACACTTACAACGTGCTGACGAGAGGAAAGTTTTCAACCGATCTCTCATACGCAAACAGCAGTTTACCGGCGTTGCCTGGTGAAACGTTGTTGTGATGCCTCGTGTAAGGTGGAGAAATGCGTACCATCACGTTTCCGACTTCGATAAAGGTCGGATTGTAGCCTATCGCGATTGCGGTTTATCGTATCGCAACATTGCTGCTCGCGTTGGTCGAGATCCAATCACTTTTAGCAGAATATGGAATCGGTGGGTTCAGGAGGGTAATAAGGTAGGCCATGCTGGATCCCAACGGCCTCGTATCACTAGCAGTCGAGATGACAGGCATCTTATCCGCATGGCTGTAACGGATCGTTCAGCCACGTCTCGATCCCTGAGTCAACAGATGGGGACGTTTACAAGACAACAACCATCTGCACGAACAGTTCGACGACGTTTGCAGCAGCATGGACTATCAGCTCGGAGACCATGGCTGCGGTTACCCTTGACGCTGCATCACAGACAGGAGGGCCTGGGATGGTGTACTCAACGACGAACCTGGGTGCACGAATGGCAAAACGTCATTTTTTCGGATGAATCCAGGTTCTGTTTTCGGCATCATGATGGTCACATCCGTGTTTGGCGACATCGCGGTGAACGCACATTGGAAGCGTGTATTCGTCATCGTCATACTGGCATTTCACCCCGCGTGATGGTATTGGGTGCCATTGGTTACAAGTCTCGGTGACCGCTTGTTCGCATTGACGGCACTTTGAACAGTGGACGTTACATTTCAGATGTGTTACGACCCGTTGCCCTACCCTTCACTCGATCCCTGCGAAACCCTACATTTCAGCAGGGTAATGCACGACCGCATGTTGCTGGTCCTGTATGGGCCTTTCTGGATACAGAAAATGTTCGACTGCTGCCCTGGCCAGCACATTCTCCAGATCTCTCACCAATTGAAAACGTCTGGTCAATGGTGGCCGGGCAACTGGTTCGTCACAATACGCCAGTCACTACTCTTGATGAACTGTGGTATCGTGTTGAAGCTGCATGGCCAGCTGTACCTGTACACGCCATCCAAGCTCTGTTTGACTCAATGCCCAGGCGTATCAAGGCCGTTATTACGGCCAGAGGTGGTTGTTATGGGTACTGATTTCTCAGGATCTATGCGTCCAAATTGCGTGAAAATGTAATCACATGTCAGTTCTAGTGTAATATATGTGTCGAATGAATACCCGTTTATCATCTGCATTTCTTCTTGGTGTAGCAATTTTAATGGCCAGTAGTGTATTACTTCGTTGCTACTAATTTCATTGGCAATACATTTTGCGTACGGTATCCACATATGTCGCTGAATGTACCTATAAAACTGTCTCATGTACGACACACAGATCAGGAGATGTAACTCATGAACATCAAGTACAAGGCCAGACGCTGCGTGGCATGGGGGTGGACGCACAGCTATAAATAAAGACATGTGCAACGCCGGCTCTCTCAGCTAGCAATAATAAAATAGAACCAACAATTAATGCGTGCCCTCTGATGTTTCCATTCAGTTTGTGGCTGCTTCGGTATGTTTCAAAGTTTTCCTATAGCGACCCTGAAACTTTTCTGTACGAGCAGCTAGATGAACGTTCATACGCACAGGCACCCACCACACCACCCTCTCCTCTGGTAACATTTCTCCGTCTCTTGTCTCCGTTTAGATCATTCGTACTTATTTTTGTTACCAGCTTAAGTAACGCAAAAGACTCGATATATCTAAATGACAACTGCGTTTCACTCTGAGAGGGATCATGCCTCATAGTTTCCAGCTGGAAAGGGCCTCTGAAAACCAGTTTCTCATGGGATTTTGAACCAGCAGCCACGCCGTGCCGGTGATCTCACTCCTATTCTGTGTAACCGATGCCGATCATAAATACTGCACAGCATTTGTTTGCGCTATCTGTGATTGAGAGGATGACTAATGGCGTCTTGGATCGATTAACTCTCTAGAAGCCAAAGAAACGTGGGCCAAGAACACCGGAGCTTTCTGTGCTCTCGAAGAGGCTTAGGCAGTGTTGTCCCTGAACCGTCGCCAAGGTGTTTATCGAACGTATGTATCTGTTGCTCTTCGATTCTGTGGGATCTGTGTAGATGTCTTCCTTTATAACAACTTTCTGTGCTGATATTCAGTTCTCCAGTGCCCCCCTCTGTCTCAGTGCCTCTTTCAGTAGAAGTGTTAAGTATGGTACTACGAGTATAGCATCACTTCCGAATAGATAACCTCTGGACTCGTTGCTTTCCCACGTTTTAGCGTGTCCATCGCTACTACTTCCTGTGCAAACTGGAGTAGGACGTAGTAGTTAGTGTACTCGCAGTTCATCGTTATCATGGAGTGCTGAGTTGGGTCGATTTTGGGGAAGAGACCAAACAGCGAGGTCATCGGTCTCATCGTGTAAGAGAAGGATAGGAAGGGAAGTCGGCCGTGTCCTGTCAAAGGAACCATCCCGGCATTTACCTAAAGCGATTTAGGGAAATCCGGAAAACCTAAATCAGGATGGCTGGATGCGTGATTGAACCGCCGCACTCCCGAATGCGTGTCCAGTGTGCTAACCATGCGCCACTTCGCTCGGTCTGGAGTGCTGACTGAGGGTTATTGTCCGTATTTGAGGATTCATTTGGCAAGAGAGTGTTTAGTAAATATTCGATCGAATACTTCCAGCTATTTGTCACTGTCGTATGGGTCTTGTAAGGTATGGTATAGAGCGTTTACCTTAACGGTTAGTAATTTTTGTAACTGACTCCACACGTCACGTTTAAATTTCCCATTCATAGAATGTTCCCAGCGTTCTTTCTTAGTTTCTAGAATATTTATTCTGTATACAGGGAGTTTAAAAATGAATATATAGGTTTTAAGGCCTTGTGGCATTTATCACATTCAACTTACAATTATAAATAACACGTCAAATGAAAGAACAATTCAGTTTTGTTTGTATATTTGTGCGCAAAGGGAAGAGTATGGAACGACCAAGAGTGACCGAAGAATTTGTTGAACAATCTAGTCTTTCAAGTATAGCACCAATAAATTATTTGTGACGGCTAGCCGTGAATTAGCAATCCAGTAACAGTCTGTGTGGAGACTTTCAAGGTGGCGCTTATAACTATTCCTTCACCTTTGCTGTTGTTACATGCTCTAAGCCTACAGACTATTATTTCCAAACGAAATGTTGCTGCATGTCGGTGAAGACATTCTGAACCGCGATGTCTTCAGTGATGAATTGCTATCACATAACGAGCGCATCTATGGGTCAGCAAATCCCCACGAGATGGTACAGTTGCAACGAGACTCCCTATTTTGAATGTATTTGTGTGCCATATCCCGGCGGAAAGTCTATGGGCCTTTCTTTATCGGTGACGCTACTATAACTGGTACTTGCTATCTTTAGGCGCTAGAACTATGGCTGTTCTCAGTCTGCAGAAGCTGAACCATAGAACTTTCATCGGTCAGCAAGACGGAGCGCCGCGTCGCTGGTATAACTCAGTACACGTCTGGTTTGACGTTGTATCCGACCACTGGGTTGGCCACAGGCTGCCAGATGACTGAGCTTGTTTTGCATGATCTCCAAGTGCACACACAATGTTAGCCATACGATTCGTTCCTTTGGGGGTTCATAAAATATCATGTGTATGTGCTTCCGCTGCCAGATGATCTACCCGACTTTAAAAAGAACGTTGTTACGCCAGACGCACTGATCGAAGTTTGGGAAGACGTTGCCTATCGACTTGAATGGTGCTCACATTGGACGCCTACAAGAAAAACTGAGTTGCTCTTGTAAGTTGAACGAAATAAATGCTACAACGGCTTAAAACTTGTGCATTCGTTTTGAAACAGTCTACACATATTTAACATACTGGTACGTTTTAAGCCTTCTATTCTCTCGTCTCTCCCTGGGAACGCTAGTAATTTCTCCGTGCGTAAAGGACATTGACACGCAGCTGACAATTCCCTATGACAGAGAGCCTCTGGACTGGACCTTTACCGCCCCTTCAGTATATGACATGCCTGCGTCCACTCAAACAGCTCAGCAAGAGCATGTGACATGAGGTTGACGTTTGTAGCTAACTGGTCTAAACTGGAACAGGCTATTTCGGCAATACGTGAGTCCCAGTTTGCTTCCTTCAAAGTTCAGAGCCTTCCGGTTCTCAATTTTCTTCATTATTTTGAGAGTTTTCTGTAGCTGAACTGATGTCATGGGTTACGACACTGTGGTAAGTAGTAATCATGTGCTGCTTATACGCTGTCGTTCTTCACTGATAACAGTCAGATTCAGTAGTGAAGCAATTTATGAAATAGGACAAATGGATAATGTAGACAATTTTAGACCTATTTTTATGCCATCGGTGTTCCTTAAAGTTACTGAAAAGCCTTTATATACAAGGGTGACTGGTCATATCGCTTCACGTAATTTTCTGTCAAATGTACAGTTTAGTTTTTTGGATGGTTTAACAACTGAAAATGCTATATTCTCTTTTCTTTGCGAGACTCTGGACGCAAGAAAAGGATGCAAACGCTACGTGTATTCTTTGATTTAATTAAGGCGTTTGATTGTGTTGGCCACAAAATATTACTGCCGAAGTTGGACCATTACGGAAAAAGGGGAGTAGCTCACAATTAGTTCATCTCTTACTTTAAGAACAGACAACAGAAAGTCATTCTCCGTAGTACTGAGAATGCCTACGACGTGCAGTCCCACTGGGGCACAGTTAAATGGTGGTTCCCCAGGGGTCGGTGCTGGGGTCGCTACTGTTTCTTATTTATATAAATGATATGCATTCTAATGTTACCTGTGATTATACATTATTTCCCTTTGCTGATGACACCAGCTTGATAGTGAATGATATTGTGTGCAATATTGACACCATATGAAATAATGTAGTTCAAGGCATAAGTTCATTGTCTGTAGAAAATAAATTGATGCTAAATCACAATAAGACTCAGGTTTTAAAATTTCTAACACACAAGTCAACAAAACCTGACATTTTAATTATACAGAATGGGCGTATGATTAGTGAGACTGAAAAGTTAAAATTCCTAGGCATTCAGATATACAGTAAGCTGTCGCAGAAAGTCCATATTCAGGATATTGTTCAAAAACTAAATGCTGGTTACTTACTTATAGAACAGTATCTGAAATAAATGCTAGTACGACACGAAAAGTAGTCTACTTCGTTTATTTTCATTCGATTATGACGTACAGTATTATTTTTTTGAGTAACTCTTGATTCAAGATGGGTATTTTTGGCTAAGAAACTGACGGTTCGAACAATATGTGGTATAAGTTCGCATAGCTCTTGTCGACTCCTGTTCAGTAGTCTGGCAATTCTGACATACGACTCTCAACACATATTTTTGCATTAGGTGATTCACAAGAGTTATCAGCTTTTTCATAGTTAATACTCGTCAGAAATGCAATTTACAGTTGGACAAACCACATCGACTTTTGTGCAGAAAGACGTGCAATATTCTGCTGCATCCTTTTTCAATAAATTGCCACAAGAACTCAAAAATCTTAGCAAAGCCACACACTTTCAAGTCTAAACTGGAGAGTATCCTCATAGCTCACTTCTTATGTTCTGTCGAGGAAGTCCAGGAAAAATTAATAAATTAACTCCTCTGTTACATTGTTGATTACGTTTATTTAAACTTATGGGCTTGTCGTCTGCATAGGATTCATATACGTTTCATTTTATCTATTACTACCCTAATGTTATAATTTCATGCACTAACTCGTTCCATGACCATGGAGACTTGCTCATCGGTTTAGTCCTACGAAACATGACATATAAATTAAAAAAATAAAAGGAAGAAAGAACGATTCAAATCTCCGTCCATTGTTGTCCTAGGTCAAAACACTGACTTTGCATTCGCATCTATCCGTAATATGTGAAATGTACCACAACCTACGTTGTTGTAGTCCTTAATCTGTCAAGGTATGGACGAATTACAGGAGCGTATGACAGTGATTTCTCTTGAACCCAGAATCTTGTATATTTCATGCTACACTGAAACGCAAGGGTCATCAATGCTCGCGGAGTTTTTGCGTGCTATTGTGTTGTTAATGGAGAGATGACCTTCCTTTTATTTGATAAACGTATCTCAGAAATTGTAGTGTGGAATTTCAGTTTTGGAACCAAGCGTTCCAAAAAATCTTCAACATTTACCATATTCATTGAGACAAGAGACGTAAGAAGAACCAACCTCAGAAATACATCGAAACGAACACTCCTTTAAAACCTTTAGGTCACTTTATCAGGTTGGTCAGCTCATTAACAACATTTATTTAAAGTAAACACAGGACCAAATCCCAGTAATATTAACAGTAATGTAAAAGGCGATAAAATAATCAAAGAAAACTATCTTTACCTCTTTTCTTAATAAAATTTCATTTAACAAATTGTACATCAAACCAAATACATCTTAACACTAAACGAGTTTCATGTGACATCTGTCCGTAACATGAAATTACTGCCAAAAAGTGAAGCCGTTGATCCAAAACTCTTACCGTTAACAAACGTCCACAGACCACCTTGCGAGATAAACATCAATCATCTTTTAAGTAACACCTTACATTAGAGTTCAGAAAACACACAAATAGCAATCTAAGAATTATACACTGGCATTAATGAAAACTTATAATCACTGACAAATAGTTCGAATAATATTAAGGGAATACAAAGTAGGAATAAAAGTTTCCTAAAAATTTTCAGTTCCGCGGAATTCGGGTATCACCATTACAGAACTGCAGCCAGAAAATTCACCGTTCCATCGCCTGGACAGGAGTCTTCAAACCCGCCCTAGGCCGCTTGTAATTAAAAACAATACTGTGCTAGCAGGGGAACCAATGCACAGAATATAATCAGGCTTCTACAGCAAACAGAGAAATGAAATTAGTTAACTGAAATGACGTCCACTTCCATACGTGCAATTATTATCGGCTCCAATGTGCCTAGTGGATAACACCACAGGGAACCAGAACAGTCTTATAATTCATTAATGCATTTATGCAAATTTAATATGTCCATTCTACCAATACAGCTTACTCCTGAATTTTAAAACTTAGCAAAGAAATGTGTCCTTGATCACCTCAATAGGCCGTAAGGTGAGATTAATACTGTCAAATAGAACCATGGAATGTTCAGAACACAAATTCAAAATTCAACGGTGTGTAACATTTACACACATCAATAAAAGATTTACATCACATCGGCACCGAGAGTTCCGGAACCTGTACAGAAAATTGGAATAGAGATCAACATAAACATAGTTTCCGCTCTTTTTATTGCTCATAAAAACCACACATTGCATGCTGTACCACCATACAACCAGACCTTCAGAGGTGGTGATCCAGATTGTTGTACACACCGGTACCTCTAATACCCAGTAGCACGTCCTCTTGCATTGATGCATGCCTGTATGCTAACCACAAGTTCGTCAAGGCATTGTTGGTCCATATTGTCCCATTCCTCAACGGCCATTCGGCGTAGATCCTTCAGAGTGGTTGGCGGGTTACGTCATCCATAAACAGCCCTTTCCAATCCATCCCAGGCATGTTCGACGGGGTTCATGACTGGAGAACATGCTGGCCACTCTAGTCGAGCGATGTCGTTATCCTGCAGAAAGTCATTCAGAAGATGTGCACGATGGGGCGCGAATTGTCGTCCATGAAGACTAATGCCTCGCCAGTATGCTGCCGATATGGTTGCACTATCGGTTGGAGAATGGTATTAATGTATTGTATAGCCATTAACGCACCTTCCATGACCACCAGCGGCGTACGTCGGCCCCCCATAATGCCACCCCAAACAGCAGGGAACCTCCACCTTGCTGCACTCACTGGACACTGTGTCTAAGGCGTTCAGACTGACCGGGTTGCCTGCCAAAACGTTTCCAGCGATTGTGTGGTTGAAGGCATATGCGACACTCATCGGTGAAGAGAATTTGATGCCAATCCTGAGCGGTCCATTAGGCATGTTGTTGGGCCCATTTGTATTGCGTGGTGTCGTGGTTTGCAAAGATGCACCTCGCCATGGACGTCGGTAGTGAAGTTACGCATCATGCAGCCTGTTGCGCACAGTTCGAGTCGTAACACGACGTCCTCTTGCTGCACGAAAAGCGTTATTTAACATGGTGACGTTGCTGTCAGGGTTCCTCCGAGCCATAATCCGTAGGTAGCGGTCATCCGCTGCAGTAGTTGCCCTTGGGCTGCCTGAGCAAGGCATGTCAATGACAGTCCTTATCTCTCTGTATCTCCTCCATGTCCGAACAACATCGCTTTGGTTCATCTCGAAACGCCTGGACACTTCCCTTGTTGAGAGCCCTTCCTGGCACAAAGTAACAATGCGAACGCAATCGAACCGCGGTACTGACCGTCTAGGCATGGTTGAAGTACAGACAACACGAGCCAGGTACCTCCTTCCTGGTGGAATGACTGGAACTGATCGCCTGTCGGACCCCCTCCGTCTAATAGGCGCTGCTCATGCATGGTTGTTTACATCTTTGGACGGGTTTAGTGACATCTCTGAACAGTCAAAGGGACTGTGTCTGTGATGCAATATCCACAGTCAATGTCTATCTTCAGGCGTTCTGGGAACCGGGGTGATGCAAAACTTTATTTGATCTGTGTGTAACGAGCCGCAACTCCAGCACAGTTCACCACAGTTCAGTGTTCCAGCTCATCATACTAACTGACGTCCATTGCTGCTAGGAAACCTTGCAAGTCACATGGACGTTCGCACTCTCCATCTCACCAAAACAAGGCATCATCCCACGGAATGAACTGGCTGATGGTTTGGATAGAGAGGCAGATACCCCATCCCCATTTTCTTTTACAATTCCAGCTGCAGATATGCGGATACACATCAGATCTCTCTTTGCTCAAAAGTGGAATGACACCTGATGTCAGTAATAATCTTCGCACAATCAAGTAGACTACTGCAGTTTGGCGCTCTTCCTTCTGCTGCACTCGGAAGGAGTCCAGTGTCTTATGTGGTCTTTGCATCGGTCATACTAGGCTCGCCCACTGTTTTCTCTCGCGTAACGAGCCCCGCCCACAACGTGGCTGTGGAGCCAGATTAACGGTATCCCACATATTTTACCTGATTCTTGGTCTTCGTATAAAAATCATAATTCTTTATAGCAAACTATCCCTCCTGGAAAGGGTGTGGCACTACAAACCTCTGGATATTTATTTTTTAGGTGCCCATAAAAAATTATTGCACTTCCTTCAGCTACGCCTTAAAGGATGGCCAGTTTCACCATAAGCTCCACGACCGACTGTTTGGCATTCGGCTGCGTGCCATCACACCCATCAGTTCTCATCACCTCATTACACCAATATGATTCTCTATACCTTCTCTAAGATTGGGTACCTAGCTGAACGTCCTGTACGGTTTGTAACTCACAAGTACCTCGCCTTCGATCTTAATGCTGCGAAACTGTAGCGCGCCACTTTTCATTCGGTGTTCATGGTGCAAGTTTTTTGTTTTGACCTTATCAATGTCGAACATGTCCATTTTGTGATGTGTAATACACATATCCCATGGAAAGTTGATCTCTGCACCTCCCGACTCTCATTTTCTGTCGCCCTCCAGATGCACATGGTGAGTCATTAGCAACTAATATTTTTCCTATCATAATTGTTAACACAACACTTTCAGATGAAATTAAAATGAAATGAACACCCTTAGCTGCTTACAGGCGTTGACATACTTCAACGGGGACAGATGAAAATGTGTGCCCCGACCGGGACTCGAACCTGGGATCTCCTGCTTACATGGTAGATGCTCTATCCATCTGAGCCACCGAGGACACAGAGGATAGTGCGACTGCAGGGATTTATATCTGGCACGCCTCCCGCGAAACCCACATTCTCAACGTATTGTCCCGCACTATATTCGAAGTGCCCCCGCCCTATACTCATTACTCGTGGCGCGTTGCCGATTGCCGTAAGAGTTCGGGCACTGTTTGTGCATTCGCACAGAAAAAGAAGAAGGTAAAGTGGCCGGTGAGCCATCTTAGTATATATACTTTCAGATGAGTCTTACTAAAGGTAGAACTTGTTACCTCCCACCAAGGGGTTCCTTGTTTCACATAATACGTGGTATTTTAGTGGCTTCTTCCCGCGTCATTTCACACTCTTGCTGGGATTCAGCTTTTATTACGGCAACTTTATTGATCTTAACTGAAAGTCGGTCTTTCCTACAGTTAATAGCGTCGATTTGACGCTTTTTAATCATTTCAGCGTTTTGTTGCCTGTTGATTTTGCAAATATAGTGGTTTTCTCCTGAGACATACTTTTCTAAATTTGAGACCACGACCGATTTGTCCTTGACTGGCTGCGAGAATAGTCGCAAAGGGACTTGATATTTTCGCTAAGGATGATATGCACTCTTTTAAAACTGGAGTCCATCTTTCGATGCGAGTTATCCATTTGTAATTCGTTGATCTGGCCTGCCAATTTTGCTTGAAAAATTATTCACTAATCGGTTTTAGGAATTCGCTCTATCGAATGGTTTCTGGCCTTCTAAATATAGGGTAAAGTGTCGTCGTCTTGTCATCTTGTTGTGTTAGCCGATACCATTCAGTTAGCAGTGGCATGTAAGACGTAGCTTGTTCTCGGGTGACCACAATCCCAGCTGGATGCGTCACTAAGGTAGCGCAATGTAAGGAAATAAGTCACCAATATGGATGTTTTTGCAGGCACTTGACCTAATGAAGGAGAAATTGTGGCCTCTTCGCTATCAGGACTAGCGATATCGCCTTGTGTAAGTAGGAAGTAATCCATCTACTTAGATCCTACATCTTTTCAGAGAAATTTGTCACAAACATTGTACGTACTTGAAAGTACACAACTACGATAACAGCTACAGTAACGATCTTATAGTTGCAGCCTTACCTTTCCAACTAAGTTCCATGAATCTGCTTCGACGCAAAGCCTGCCATACACGTAACAGGTTATCAGTGTTGTATGTTCACGTAAAGTTGATTAGACACGTAGTTAAGTGTTGGAAAGCTCTAAGTTTCATGTGTACTCAGTGTGTAAACGACAATCAGGAACTCAGTTTCTAAAGAAGTCTTAACAAGGAGACAAAACTTACAATAGCTCATAAATGTCTGAGACATAAATGGAGACATTCACGGAAAACTATAAAGTGAACCGGCAATATTCCACACTAAACAATGCCTTACAATTCTCTTGTAGCCTGTTTGAGACGTCGCAGATTAATTTACAACTAACAGCTCGTTAAGATATGCATTTGGAGAACTGCTAGAGCAATATTTCAGATATTTATCAAATCTTTGACCATAATTATATAATCCGTAAAAGTAAGAAGAGGACTGAATCTCCTGCTTTTAAAAAGTTGAACCAGATAATTTTTTTTACATTACTGCACAGAAATTCCTTATTTTGTAAATGTAAGCAGTTTCTAATACCCATCCATTCTGATTTAGGTTTTTTCGTGAGTTCCCTAAATCATTTAAGACTGGTTTCTTTAATAAAGAATATGGGTGATTTTCTTCCACGCTCCGAGCTTGAGCTCCGGTTATTGATAGTCTATTCGTTTTTTATGCCCTTCTTGGTATGGTCTATCCACATAATTTTGTTTTCTAGCGAGGAATACTTTGTCACGGCATAATGTATCTTAAGCGGCTTAAATTAGTAAATTTTTATACTCGTTTCAGGTGGATTGCTTTTTGTGCCACTATTTTTATACTATGTCTGTGACAAGACGCACATAATGTCTTCCTCACTGCCAGCTAGAGGTGCACTATCTCCAGCATTCTTAACGTATTAACTTATCTCTGGACTCAAAAAAGTTACTAAGATATTAAGGTTCTTATACTGTGTCTCGCCATAATGAAGCATAAGGCGGGACGTGACTCGAATGCATACATTGTCTTCTCATACTGAGATTTGAAATGACTGTGCCTTAGTCTTCAAATTTATCAGCTCTTATCTGGCAGTCTTAAGCTGTTGTTTTTTGGAGATTCGATTCTTTTTCTCTTGATCAGTAGTATTCTTATTCTTGCGGGAAAAATCTTAATTTTCCAGTGACACTAGCGCCTATACGTTGGCGAAAATGCTTTTTTCTAGCAAAACGCTATACAAAATGGCGTCGACGCTTCTGATGATCCTTTAACGCAGGTCTAAGACGTCATTTCTCCAGTACTGCCTACCACCAGTCTACATAAGCGTGTAATTCGGCTTGGCTACAGATCCTTCCATCTGAAAGGTACAGAATGGCTGCGTAGTTTGTCTCGAATTCTACAACTGAGAAATAATACCAAGTACATTATTTACAGGGTGATCCAGTTGCGCCTGCCGATAGATTTTATGCAATCCGCAGCATCTTCAAAAACCACGAGAGAGGTTTTCATATTCTTTTTTTCGCTACATGAAAACTAGTAAATTTAATGTAGTTAAATTTTGTAACAGGATACGTTTTAGCTGGAGGCCACAGTTTTAGAGTTATTCAAGAAAAACACATTCGATGGTTTGTACTTGGTAAGCAAAAGGATATGAAAATCTTGCACATGGCATGTGAAACGGATGGGTAGGGGCAGCTCAAACACGCTGTATAATTGCCATGGTCAGGTGCTTTGTAACAGTAGCTCGGTCCCCATCATGTAACTGGTTGTGAAACGTTGCTTTACGCTACAACATGTTGCGGTCTAGCGCGCCACTACAGTACTCACTTTACGTCTCAGGGTCACCAACTATACTGCAAACTTCATGTAAACAGATCTATGGACAGCGTTGTCATTTGCTATTACACTAATGGCCATTAAAATTGCTACACCAAGAAGAAATGCAGATGATAAACGGGTATTCATTGGACAAATATATTATACTAGAACGGACTAGACTGACTGCTGCCTTGTAGTATGTTATTGGCTTATCAAAGGCTAAAGGAAGAAAACCTTGAGTAAAAATTACCTGGTCCTCCAGGTTGGGGGTTGTGCAGTGGGCCAGCTCCTCATTCACATAAAAACATAAAAATGCTAAAAAACCTAATAATATGCCTCGGAAAAATTGGAACTTTGGACGACGAACTGGCAATGAGAAACGGAAAATTATGTTTGGATGCTGGAATGTGCAAGGTATTTCCACTAAAATACATTTACTCCCCGCAGAACTTGACATGTTCAACATGGATGTTGTCGTACTCTCTGAAACAAAGAAGAAAGGCCAAGGAGAAGAAGAACTGGATAATTATGTACATATCTGGAGTGGGGTATCAAAAGCAGTAAGAGCCAAAGCAGGAGTCTCCCTTATGATAAAAAAATCATGGAAAGAAAGAATCACAAATTGGACATTCATCAATCAACGTATAATAACTGTTGAAATGACATTATTTGCTAGGGAAGTTGTGATTATTGGCGTATATGCACCCACGAACGACACAAAAGATAAGGAGAAAGATACATTTTGGGACATCCTCAGGGAGACTATTGGAAAAATCCCAAGAAGAAAGGAACTGATTATCATGGGAGATCTGAATGGAAGGGTAGGAATTAGAGAATCTTGTAGAATAGTAGGAAAACATGGAGAGGACGAATATAATGACAATGGAGAACGATTGATTGCAATTTGTGAACAATTTGATCTAAAAATCACCAACACATTTTTCAAACATAAGGACATTCATAAATATACTTGGCAACAGAACACCAAAGAACTTTGTTCTATAATAGATTATATTATCATTAGGCAAACAAGTGGTTTCAAGGCAGTAGACGTCAGATCTTATAGAGGAGCCCATTGTGGATCAGACCACTATCTAGTTAAAATGAAGTCTTTCTGGCCATGGAAGAATGCAAGGAGTGATACAAGTAACATAAATAAAACGAACCAGACTGAGAAAGATGAAAATCTACCTTTTAATATTGACAGCCTACAAGACGAAAGTATCAGAACACTCTTTGCGGCCAGGATGGAAAGGAAACTAGTTGAATCATTTGAAGGAAGTACAGAGGAAATATGACTATATAAAAGCTAATGTGAAAATCATAGCAACAGAGGTGTTGGGTAAAAAAGATAGCAACCACAACCGTGCAGCAGAGTGGTGGTCAGAGGAACTAGAGGTCCTCATTAGAGAAAAACGAAATGCGTCCCTTCAGTGGTTGAATGATAAAACAGAAGAAACAAGGTCAATATACAAGGAAAAGAAGAATGAAGTGACGAAAAAAATAAGGATGGCAAAAAATGAAGCATGGGAAAGAACATGTGCCAAGGTGAATAGCAAATTAGGATTTGGGAGAGCAAAAGAAGCATGGTCAGTATTGAAAGGGCTTCGACAGGATACAAAAAGCAAAACTAATCTCCAACTGATAACACAAAAGGAATGGGAAGAGTATTTCCAAAAATTATTAAATGAGGACAGAGAAGAATATCTAGAAGAAGGAACAGGGGAAGATAAAGGACATGAAGATGATGAGATCCATATTTTAGAAAGTGAAGTACTTCAGGCGTTGAGAACAGGAAAGAATGGTAGATCACCGGGACCAGGCAATATCAATCTGGAGTGTCTGAAATATGGTGGTGACAAAATTGTGAAACTGATAACACAGCTCTTCAACAAAATGATACATGGAGATTCAATACCCGACGAAATGAAGCTAGGTTACATTAATACAATATTTAAGAAAGGGGATCGCAAAATTTGTTCAAACTATCGAGGAATTTGTGTTAAACACATTAATGAGAATTTTTGCTAAAGTAATTAAAAACAAACTGGAAAAAAATTTTAGAACCCAAGAAGAACAATGTGGATTCACGGCTGGGAGATCATGTGTAGACCATATTTTCACATTACGACAGATTTTGGAAAAACATAGGGAAAAATCAAAAAGTATAGGATTAATTTTCATAGATCTAGAAAAAGCGTATGATACTGTTCCAAGAAAATTACTTTGGAGAGCACTACATATGGCAAACATAAACCCTTCCTTGATTAAAATAATACGACAGATGTATAAAGATAACATTTGCCAAGTGAAAGTTGGTAATAAACTTTGACAGAAATTTAGAACAAGCAAAGGCCTTTTACAGGGCTGTCCCATGTCACCATCATTATTTAAAATCTATATAGATATTAGCCTTAGAACATGGTCTCGTAAATGTAATAGTATGGGATTAGAAATAAGAGATGGAGTTTACCTACATCATTTATTATTTGCTGATGATCAAGTAGTCGTAGCTCAAGATGGGGAGGATGCTAACTATATGTGCAATCAACTAGCAGTAGCATACAAAACTTGGGGTTTGAAGATTAATTACCAAAAAACAGAATACTTGACTAATGATTCAGATGAGCTTTACATTGAAGGAAAGAAAATCAAAAAGATAAACACTTTCTGTTATTTGGGATCCATTTTAGAAATCGAGGGAAAATCAGACTCAGAAATCAATAAAAGAATTAGTAGCGGACGGAGGGTCATTGGGATGGTTAACTCAGTCTTATGGAGCAGGAATGTAATGAGCAGAACTAAAAAATTAATATACAAATCCATATTAGAGAGTGTGGTTCTGTATGGAACGGAGACCTGGACAATTAACATGAAGCACATTAAAAAATTACAAGCTCTAGAGATGGACTTTTGGAGAAGATCGGCAAGAATCTCCAGGAAAGAAAAGATAAGGAACACCGAAGTAATAAGGAGAATGGAAATAAAAGAAAGAATATATGACGTAATGGATAGGAAGAAATTACAGTGGTACGGGCATGTACGACGAATGGAGGAAGCCAGAATACCAAAATTGATACTGGAGTGGGAACCGGAGGGGAGAAGAAGAGGACGACCTGTGACCACCTGGCTCCAAAATGTACAGCACACAATGAGGAGAATGGGCGCAGAGGAAGAGGACACGCAAGATCGAAACACCTGGAGAAATATTTTGAGAGTATAGTTTAAGAACGTTTATTGTTTGTATTGTCATTTCCAGGTAAATTATTATGTTGGAGATAAGCCTCTGTAATGAGGAAAAGCTTAAAATAATAATAATAAAGAACTGACATGTGATTACATTTTCACGCCGTTTGAATGCATAGATCCTGAGAAATCAATACCCAGAACAACCACCTCTGGCCGTAATAACGGCCTTCATACGCCTGCGCATTAAGTCAAACAGAGCTTGGATGGCGTGTGCACGTACAGCTGGCCATGCAGCTTCAACACGATACCACAGTTCATAAAGAGTAGTGACTGGCGTATTGTGACGAGCCAGTTGCCCGGCCACCATTGACCAGACGTTTTCAATTGGTGAGAGATCTGGAGAATGTGCTGGCCAGGGCAGCAGTCGAACATTTTCTGTATCCAGAAAGGCCCATACAGGACCTGCAACATGCGGTCGTGCATTATCCTGCTGAAATGTAGGGTTTTGCAGGGGTGGAATGAAGGGTAGAGCTACGGGTCGTAACACATCTGAAAAGTAACGTCCAGTATTCAATGTGCCGTCAATGCGAACAAGAGGTGACCGATACGTGTAACCAATGGCACCCCATGCCATCACGCCAGGTGATACGCCGCTATGGCGATGACGAATACACGCTTCCAATGTGCGTTCACCTCGATGTCGCCAAACACGGATGCTACCATCATGATGCTGTAAACAGAATCTGGATTCATCCGAAAAAATTACGTTTTGCCATTCGTGCACCCAGGTTCGTCTTTGAGTACACCATCGCAGGCCCTCCTGTCTGTGATGCAGCGTCAAGGGTAACCGCAGCCATGGTCTCCAAACGTCCCCATCTGTTGACTCAGGGATCGAGACGTGGCTGCACGATCCGTTACAGCCATGCGGATAAGATGCCTGTCATCTCGACTGCTAGTGATACGAGGCCTTCGGGATCCAGCACGGCGTTCCGTATTACCCTCCTGAACCCACCGATTCATTATTCTTCTAACAGTCATTGGCTCTCGACCAAGGCGAGCAGCAATGTCGCGATACGATAAACCGCAATCGCGATAGGCTACAATCCGACCTTTATCAAAGTCGGAAACGTGATGGTACGTATTTCTCCTCCTTACACGAGGCATCACAACAACGTTCCACCAGGCAACGCCGGTCAACTGCTGTTTGTGTATGAGAAATCGGTTGGAAACTTGCTTCATGCCAGCAAGTTGTAGGTATCGCCACCGGCGCCAACCTTGTGTGAAAGCTCTGAAAAGCTAATCATTTGCATATCACTGCATCTTCTTCCTGTCGGTTAAATTTCGCGTCTGTAGCACGTCATCTTCGTGGTGTAGCAATTTTAATGGCCAGTAGTGTATAAGGTCTGTCAGTGCAAGTTATGCCTATTTTTGGGTATGTCACTTGATGTTGGACCGCAGTCAGAGGGGTTCTTTACATCCTCATTTTCTCAGGTCGGCACCGTGTGACGCCATTTGCTAAGCAGGTTAAGCGCTGAGGGGGGTGGGAGGAGAGGAATGGAAACTGCCGGGGAGAATTTCTTTTGCCAGGAATACCATACAAGATTTTATTCATAATAGTTTAACACACAGTTTAAAAAGAATTTTAGTCAGATCATCAACAGAGAACCTTTTTAAAATTACTGAAGAAAATTCAGAAACAGGAAAACAGAGTTCGAAGAAAGAAGAGCAATTTGTATAGAATCACTTTTTGGTAATATTGCGCAGAAGGTGACATTCTATTTAGAGGATAATACACTTACAGTTTTTTAGTTAAAGTGCATCCGTAATAACAAAACAATTTAACAAACATGCAAGCAGAAAAGAAAATACAAAGGCCGATCAGCTGAGGGCTCCTAATTAAATGGGAGGCACGGTTATTCAATTATAATTGCGCAAGGAATACTTAAAAGTATGCGAGGTAATTTCTCTGAAATGCGAGATTACTCAAACTGTGCAGAAGCCAACTTACAGTGTTGAAATGAAAAGTGTGGTATTGCTGGCCGGGACGCCCCACAGGGGAAGTTCGGCCGCCGAGTGCAAGTCTAATTTCAGCCGACGCCACACTGGGCGACTTGCGCGCCGGTGAGGAGGAAGAAATGATGATGAGGACAACACAACAGCCAGTCCACGAGCGGAGACAGTCTCCACACGGCCGGGAATCGAACCTGGGCCCACCGCATAGGAGGAAAGCACGTTACCACTCAGCTAAGCAGCGTTAAAAAAGGAACACATTAACAAATGAAACAGAAATACCAAAGCTGGTGAAATGCTGTTTCAGAGAACTGAATGATATACGCCTTACATAAACAAGGTCAAATACTAAAATTAGTTTTTTTCAACTGCAAGGACGTTCAAAATCCAGTCGCCACAGTTTGCTACTGTTTATTGGCAACAATTCAAAATTTACGCTGAAGTACCTGACTCCTAACCAATCACCTTTGACATGTTTATCCGCTCTTTTAACATCAGATAAACTGCCGTTGAATGAGTGAGCAGCAAAACTCTCAAAACAATAGTAATTGCAGGCCAGACAACAGAGACCAGTACTACAACAGATGAAACACATAGTTAAATACAGGCTTAAAATATACTCTATAAAACTCTCTAGAATTAAGGTGGCAAACTCATGTACGCAAATACATCCAGTTAGTACACGGAAAATGTACTACCCCACTGCCTACACCTTTAGGTAATTAATCAATATCGGTAAGTAGGTGCCCAATAAAGACTGTAACCTATCATTTGTTTGCAATAATTTTTATTAACACTAAATTATGACCCTACAGACTTCAAAAGGGTGGTGGAATACTGAAACTGTAATTTAATTAGATGTCCAGATGAGGTGCATGTGTAATGAAAAGAAAAGTTACCGTAAGTCCTATTGTTTATTATAACTTCTCACACAAAACAAGTGCAGTAGTTGCACTGAAGTATAACACGAAACTGTTTAATAATATCATATTCACAGACAAATTGTCACAAGAATATCAGTTACAAGTAACTAAGGTTTGCGGAGATTCAAATTCAAATGACTCTAAGCACTATGGGACTTAGCGGCTGAGGTAATCAGTCCCCTGGATTTAGAACTACTTAAACCTAACCAACCTAAGGACATCACACACATCCATGCCCGAGGCAGGATTCGAACCTGCGACCGTAGCAGCAGCGCGGTTCCGGACTCTTTATCCACCCTCACACATACAGCGGGCAAGCCCTCAGAAGAAACTTGATCATCAAACGTTACGCCCCCCCCCCCCCCCCCTGTGGGGAAGTAACACTTCGTTTGGTAGGGGCTTTCTGATGGACTAGCTTCTTTCTGGTCTCAGTATGTGCCTCGTCAATAACGCTAATCGCACGCACTTCAGAGTCGCTCCTGGCACCTTTCTAGCTATCGATCTTATGTTCCCACAATTTCGTGACTTCGCTACATTATGTGCTCTACGACGATCTTTGCGACAGTTTCCTCTTCCTAGTAATCTTCCTTGTCATAGCCTGATGGAACTACCAGTGCTAAAATGGTTATAGTTCTGTCAGCAACTCAACACCAGTATGTTGACAAGCAGATCAGAAAAATGATTCCAGTTTATTCCACTTATGCTCTACCCGTATGTTTTTATCGCAGAGAAAAACGCTTCTATGAAATGCAGTGGAAATCGGTAGATTCAGTCCCGTAACATCGGAACACATTAATGCGTAAAACCAAATATCGTGGAGAATCTAGGCGCCTCCTCAATAAAGTTGATATTTGCGAACTTCCAGCATGCTGGAGTAGCTGTGGGTCAGCAACTTACGTTAATCAGTAGAACGAAAAACCAGTCCGAAGTTGCGAATTTTACTTTTCTTATTCATACGATGACTAGTTTCGGGCCGAGACACATTTTCGTATCATCGTAATATAGTCAGAAATGGTATTTCCGAAAATGTCAAAACTATGTCAAAAATATAGCTGTTCGTTGCATATTTTTCACATGGTTTTCACATCTTCGGAAATACCATCTTTGACTGTTACGATGATTTGAAAATGGGTCTCGGCCCAAAATTAGTCATCGAGTAAATAAGAAAAAGTAAAATTTGCAACTTTGGACTGGTTTTTCGTTGTACTAAAGTTGATATTCTTTGTTCAGAGATGCAACAATTGGCGATAAAAATGAGCTCTCATCAAGTATAACTTGATATTAAAATCTGCGAAGGCACCTGCTTCTCAATCAAAAGGAAAATAAATTTTTTACATGTTTGGTATCGTAAATGATGTATTGCCTACCACCAATTATGTTGCTGTTCAGTGTCATAGTGATACGCACTCCAGAGAGAGTTTATTTCTTTCAACAATATGTTAAATATAGGTTTCTCAGGGAGATAATCTGCCATTCTGGGCACTACATGTGGTCTATTTTTACAGTAAAGATACACGTACAAGGTGAGAGAAAACCGGTTTTAGAAATAATGTTGCAGATGCTTGTCAGTTTCCTACATGATACACACAGTGTAGATACAACTAACACAAAATATTTGTGCACTACTAAATTTTCTGCTGTCGTTTATAGGAACAAAACCAAGAGAGATTGTAAAATTTGTAGCTTAGGTGGAGTCACGAACTAGTGAAGTTAGTTCCCTGTTTCAGGAAACGTTACAGTAAATGATACAAGCTTCATAACCAGGAATAATTAAATAATCCGTAATCCCGTACAGACCGATGGGAACCTTTTGCCGGATTACAATATAAGATTGCGAACGACGCAGATAGTATGAAATTGCAGGCACGCTGAAATTTTGTGATCAGAGTTCTACATGCGATCACTGGATGAATACATCGATGGTTATGCGCTACAAAAATGGTCCCTTTATGATACAAGCCAGAGTTGTTTCCCACTAGACGTGCTGTGAACTGTGCTTACGACGGAGTCTGCAGTTTCTCTCTCGGTGGTACGCGAATAGTAGCGAACTCCACGTCTGACGGAGATACCAAACCAATGCGCGATCAAATGGAAACCACATAGATTGCAGTCTGCAGCTGTTGTGTTATGGCAGGCACTTCACATTACCATGCGGCTGGGACAACCACAGGCAGGAAGTTTGTCTTCCACGTCCACGATACTCACCCGAACGACTTCCGTGTGCTTGGACCACTCACAGTGGCAATGCGTTGCAGAAAGTTCTGCTTTGAAGGAAGAAAAGGTAGGACATGTGGTGCACGAGTATACTACCAAATAGATTTTTTTTCTTCGTGACTCCAGGCAATCTGTAAATTCTGGATAACTTGCATTGAGCGTGGGGATGATTGTTCCGATCACTGATTCAACTTCTTGGCACGTGTGTGCAGTAATTGTTTTTTGGAATATTTACGGTTTTCATTTTACTGACTCATAAATTATATTGACAAGAAAGTAAATTATGTCTCCAAGAAACGCTAGCAATGGAAATATGCCGACATGGCTAGTTTCTTTGAATCTCGCAAAAAATTCAGTGATTGAAGGCATAAGACAAAAGTTGGAAAAAACTGTTCTATTCTCAGAAAGTCGGTTAGCACATCGCATAGACTGTGCGATATTTGTAAGTGTACTAGATTAAATACGAGGGGCATTCAATAAATAATGCAACACTCTTTTTCCCCGGTCAGTTTGGGTTGAAAAAATGAGAAATTTTTTGGGAGACATTGTGGAATATTCTCGCTTCAGCCCTAATAGTTTCACGAAGTTCCTGCGTTCCAAAAACCAGACCATTGTAGAAATTCACAGGCACTTGCAGAATGTCTACGGAGACCTGACAGTGAACAAAAGTATGATGAGTCGTTGGGCGAGGCGTCTGTCAGCATCGCAACAAGGTTGCTCAAAACTGTCCGATCTCCCGCGTGCCGGCCGGCCGCACACAGCTGTGACTCCCGCAATGTTGGAATGTGATGACGATGATGATGATGTTTGGTTTGTGGAGCGCCCAACTGCGCGGTTGTCAGGGCCTGTACAAAGTCCGAATTTTTACACACTCCAATTTGTACACAGTCCAATCTAGCCACTGTCACGGATGATGATGATGATGAAGAAGAAGAAGAAGAAGAAGAAGAAGAAGAAGAAGAAATGATGACAACACAAACACGCAGTCCCTAGGCAGAGAAAATACCCAACTCGGCCGGAAATCGAAGCCGGGACCCCATGATCCAGAGGCAGTGATGCCAGCCACTAGACCACGAGCTACGGACGTGTTGAAACGTGCGGACACGCTCATTTGAGGTGATCGACAGATCACAAACAAACATCTCGGGTCCCGAAATGTGTGTACCCGATAGATTCTTCGCCGCCTAACAGAAGACCATAAAGAGCAACGAAGGACCATGTGCGCGGAAATACTTGCGCTTTACGAGGCTGATGGTGACAATTTTTTGTCGAACATCGTCACAGTCCATTAAACATGGGTTCATTACTTCGAATTGGAAACGTTCAAAGCCACACCCTCACCGGTAATGTCATGGCGACGGCCTTCTGAGACCCTCAAGGGGTCATTCTGTTTTATGTCCTTCCTCATGGTGCAACGATCAACTCTGAAGTGCACTGTGCTACCCTCAGGAAACTAAAGAAACGAATCCAGCTTGTTCGTCGCCACAAAAAATGCAGATGAAGTTCTCCTCCATGACAACGCAAGGCCTCACACGAATCAGCATACCCGAGACGAGCTGAGAATACTTCGTTGAACTGTTTCCTCGTATCCACCGTACAGCTAGGATCACGTACCCTCCGACTTTCATCTGTTTGGTCCAATGAAGGATGCACTCCGCAGGAAGCAGCGATGATGGGGAGGTTATTGTTGCAGCAAGACACTGGCTCCGATCTCGGCCAGTGGAGTGGCACCACGCAGGCATATTGGCCCTCCCAGTAAGGTGGCGTAAGGCCGTCGCCTTGCTTAGAGATTATATTGAAAAGTGATTTTGTAGCCAAAAGAGTGAGGAATAATTTGATATACTGGAATCCTTAATAAAACCAACGTACTTTTAGAAAAAAAAGTGTTGCATTACTCATAGAAAACCCCTCTCATAACGAATGAAAAATCGCCACAGAAGGGCGTGAAATTGATCAGTCGCGTTATAGACCTCTGAATCTTTAGCAACATTGTAATTATCTGACCGAGCAAATATTTTGTTCTGTCGGCAGTAACGTGGAAGCGCTGGTCCATCTACTGAAAGGCAGTATAGGCACTGGCATCCTGGCGACGCCAAACGCCTTCAAGCACGCCGGGTACGTCGTGGGCGTGCTGGGAACCCTTTTCATCGGCGTGGTGTGCTCCCACTCCATGCAGATGCTGGTGCGCGCACAGCACGAGCTCAGTCGGAGGCGTCGTGTACCCAGCCTCACCTACCAGCAAACGGCCATGGCTGCGTTGGAGGAGGGGCCAAGCTGCCTGAAGCCTCTGGCGCCGTATGCTGGGTAAGATACGAGCCCACTCCATTTGGAAGCAGTAACTGTTTCTTTAGAATCATAGAAGTAGAATTACAGAACATTACTGTTCTCTGTATCATACTTTGCAGCTGACATCCACGATTAGTGACGGTACAGCGGTATACAATGCTCTGCTCCCAAAGTTGAAATACTAGGGAATACTTAGCATAGCCTTTTCTTAGTTTTACCTATGTGACAGAAATTAATGTACATCGGGTCCATGCCCATAGAGCGTTATTCTGTCCGATTTTGAAATAATCAGAGGATGCACCAACGATATTAGTTCCTTTGTTACTCACTATATACATGAATGACGTAAAAGTTGCATATTCACAAAATCCAGGTATAATGCTTTCCACAGATGATATAAATAGGTACAGGTTTTCCTGGAAGGGCGACTAATGAAATATTTCTAAAGATCGACAAATTGTTCAAGTCCAAAGAATGATTGTTAAATTTTGATAACTCTGCGCAGCGTTCTCATTTGCCAGTACCTACGGTTATATTCTATTCAAACACAGCAATCAAGTAATAAATGTTTAGTTTTTTGGGATTACAAATAATCACAATCAGAACAGGGAAACACTTGAGCTACATTTACATTACGCAAGAATAGAACTATAGATGATTAAAAGCGAATTAAATAGTTCATTTTATACATTTTCAGTCGCTAATGTTTTCTGGAACAATATTTCGGAGAAATTCTACTAACAGGCAACATTGTTAAAATACCAAGCGTTTTGTACGAATTACATCTGGTGTTAGTTCGAGAACGCGCTGCAGCGATGATTTAAAATAATATTTAGGCAGCTGTTTCTTAATAAATATCTATACTACTATTTGAAGACAAGTCGTATTTCAACGTTATTACCAAAAATGTCGAGAAGTTCTTAACGATTTACTTCAAATTTTAGACAATGCTCTAACAAATGTGAGGACGGACATAAGGCTACACAGTTTTTAATATATAGGTGTATGTATGGTGTATAAATGGGTAAGGTCGTTAGAAAAAAAATCCCGAAAAGTTATTTCCCAATTTACGTCAAATTTTTACACAATACTCTGATGAACAGTCGAACGGTGCAGACTACATATTTTTTCATGTACCGTATACGGTAAGACCCATGTAAAATATAATGGGGAAACGTAACCATAAATATCGGAAAATTCTTCTCCGATTTGTTTTAAATTTTTACACCGATATTTTCCCAGACATTCGGACGGACACCTGCTACACATTTTTTAAGCAACTCAGGGAAAGAAAATCCTGTGCCGTGCTCTGCTATTAAAATGAGTAGTTTTCTTTTCTTTCTCAGTCATACAAATTGTTTCTTCCATACATACCTGAGGATGTGCAGCATTTTTAATATTTTGGATGAAGAACGGCGCCTTGTAAGTAGCCATAAAAACGTTCCAGTTCTTATCCTGTTAAAAAGCTGTGTAACATTGACTTCGACCATTTTCTTGAAAGAAAACCACTTGCTACGCTATGTTTTTTCCTTTGCCTCAGAGCTAGTAGAACCCTGCCGCCCCCCCCCCCCCCCCCTTCCCCACAATTGCCCACAGGTGTGTGTGCCCTTGTTAACATAAGCCTAATGTCTTCCACAGTCCGCCGTTGATCATTTCTGACAGCAAAATCCACCACGGTAATAACAGAAGGAGTAGTGATTCGATGAGCCTGTCTTGGTCCACTGCTGTCTTTCGATGTCGCCATCCTTCTCTAAATAATTCATTCCACACAAACACACGAACATGTGGTACACTGTGTTCGCAACATACACCAGACATTTGGGCACGAATTTCACTTCCTGACACTTCATCCGCAGTCAAAATCCACACTACACCTTGCTGTTTCTCTTCTCCGGCCTCCATAGTGGAGTCGATCACGCACACAACTCACTGACCTCATGTCGAACATGTGTAACCGGCAAATGGCACAGAGGTGAAGGTTCTCGCTGTTCCTGATTTCGAGTACAGGATACTTGTGTACACACGCCTACCTGTGCTATCAACACCTGTGCCAAGCTTGTTATACTGTATAGTCTGTTTTGTTTTCATCTGACTGTCCCTTATAGAACTGATGGAAAATCTAAAAGACAATTAAACTGTTTCCTTATTTCATCACTCTGCAAACCAGTTTTATGCTATTCAGGGTCAGTTTACGGCCTAAACGCCACAAGCAGCCGCTTGGTATGCCTAGCTGCAAGGGGTGACAGAGGCATGTCTACTGTCAAATTTGTGCGCAGAGTGTATCATAGTTAGTAGTGAAACAACCTATTTCCACATTTCCACCCACATCATATTTAGGCAATGCTCATGACGTAATCAAATCTTATAAGAGTAACCAAAAACAGTTTGTACTGCTTAAGACTGAAAATGGTGTTCACAAATCCAAAATCGCTAATATAAAATATGTAGCGCCCCAGGGCTCAGTACTGAGACCTCTTCTGTTTTGATTGATATAAATGGCACAGGATATTGCACTCAGTTCCAAAATAGTTCTGTACATGGATGATACATCCATTGTGTGTAAAAAGGAATCATTTAAAGAACTAGAGACCCACTGTAATAACGTTACAAATGAAGTTGTTCAGTACTTCAATGAAAGCCACTTAAATGTAAACAGTAGTAAAACCTGCCTCACACAATTTGTCAACAGCAGTTTTAATGATGGAATAAAACTATACATAGGCAATGAATTAATAAAAAAAGTTTAGTGTAAACTTCCTTGGTTTAACAATTCTAAACAATCTAAAATGGGACTCACATGTTGACATTCCTACATGTAAGTTATCTAAGAATATATTTGCAATTAGTATGATTAACAAGTTCTGCACAGACATTGTTGTTTTAAAGACCGTGTACCATGCTCTATTTTCTTCGCACCTGAATTTTAGAACAGAAATTTGGGGAGTAACAACCAAAGCTAATCTAAAAAAATTATTGCTACTGAAAAAACGGCTATAAGAATCATCTGTGGAACAAAATATAATGAATCATGACGTGGCTTGTTTCCAAAAATTGGTGTGCAAACCGTAGTAAACATGTACATTCTAAAAGCCATATTGCTTGTTAAGACTGCAGCCTAATATGTGTTCTGATTTGTATCAGTTCAATACCATACATAAAGAAAAATTTTTTGTCAGCAGCCAGTGCACAGCACACTATGAAAATGGTCTACAATATGCAGGTTTAAAGTTAGCCAATGCACTGCCCAGTAAATTTATGATCATACCCACAATGAAGCTTAAATTTCTGCTAAAGAAATTCCTGCTACAAAATCACTTTTGTTAATTAGAAGAATACCATACTTACATGTAGAATAAGAAGTGCTTAAAAAATATAAATACTGTCAAGCAAACCATTTTATTTGTAATTTAATCATTTTGTTAATCAGTGACGTATTTAGAATGTCTTATTGTGCTATGTATTAAGAATTGTAACCTGTTTTTATACATATGCAATGAATCATTCATTGTTGAATAAAGTATTACTGTTATTGTTATTATTATATATTTACTTTTAGAGGTCTTACCAGTAGCTCATGAATGGCATCTAATGTGTGGGGGAGAAAAGGAAAAGGGGTGGGTGGTGGAAAAATGTTCTTGAACCAACCCTTCTGATGTGGCAATATGGCAGTTATTCAAACCATGAGGATGAGATCCCATCCAATTAAGGCATTGAACACCAGAGTCCCTTCACTCCTGTAACAAGTTTGAAAATATACTGCCCCTTAGTGTTACTCACAAATGACTAAACATGATTCAGGGGTTCATCTTCTGTTGGGAACTCCTACCAGAGACCACTAAACTGAGCACTAAAAAACAGCACTGAGCCTTACTATGTTCACCAGATTCAGCAAAGATCGAACAATAGTAAAGTAGGCAATGGCATATTCATCCTAGATTGTGAAGGGGATGTCTTCTGAGTAAGTAAAACCACACTGATGTGACATGAAAGCATATTTTCATCAAGTTATGAGAGTGGGTGGTAGGTCGTTAATGTTTGGACACATCTTTCGGCTTTACTCACAAGTGCTGCTGTAAGAACTGTGGATGAGCAGTAGGTTTTTCTCCTGGGACAGCACTCTCCCCAATCAGCAATGTGCATCACACAATTATGAAAAAGTTCACTGAGCAGAAAAAGCTCTATCGGTAGTCACACACTGGAGCCAGGAAGAAATATGCATAATTGAATTGTCCTTTCTTGACAAAAAGTATTTTTTTTACATTGAATCACTTCTCCTTTGGCCACTGATGATCTTCAAAGGACATGAATCCCAATTGATACAAAGTGCCTCATTATAGTCTCCAGTACCAACCAGGTTTGCACTCATGTTTGGTATTAGAAATGTGAGGTTATTCAGGTTCATATTCTCTGAAGATGGCTAGTGCTGAAATGTGTAAGAAGTGATTTCTGAGACTGTAAGCTCTTAGTATTTCGTTCCCTAAGCTCAAAAGTGCATCTTCCCTCTCAGCCTCAAACATTCTGAACCAAGGAAATCACTCTCTCAGTGCAACCGAAGAAGTAGGTCTCTTCTGGCATTCCCATGTCAGAAGACACCAAGTACAGTATCCACTTCTCATATTAAAACTCTTGGCCAAATGGCAGCTAGTGGTAGAAAGAGCCATTGGCAGTAGGGTGCAAATCAGTGAGCTTATCTTTTCCTATGATAAAGATTCGAAAGATGTGACCCCCTCCCTTGGCTCCTTTCAGGAGTCAGTCATACCAAGAACAGACAAAATACAAGATGAAATTTTCCTCGAGCCCTGTTGTGGAACTATTGCGGAAATGTGGATAGGTCCCATGCTTCGCGCATTCTTACAGACCAGTTACTTTGACAAAATTGATTGAAAGGATGGGGAACCAATGACTGCTTTAGTGCATGTAATCCTGAGGGCTTATATTCACTATTGGCAAGAGTGGTGCACTTTGCATCCATAATGCATTTGCTTATCATCTACATTTAATCTTTGTATTTTCTAATTTCAGAAATTCTACTGTGTCCTAGGAACCAAATTTCCTGTACACTTCAGGAATGGGGTTTCAAAACTGTCCACAGATTTTGATATGGAACTGCCAACTTGTACTTACTTTCATGTCTGGATTGGAGCAACTCCTGGTAATCAACAACTATAAGAAAGTAGTGTACCCCAAGAATTGATTCAATGGGATAAAGTTTTCACAACTGTGACTGACATTGGGTTGAAGGTGGTCTCTATGGTGTCTGTCACTGTATGTTGATGGTTGTACCTAAAAGTACACAATAGCACTATGTCTGTGAGTAGTTCTGATCTCCGACTCCAGGCAGCTGTCTGGTCTCTGACACTTGGTTTTCAGTTCGCCCTCACGCAGTGTGATAGATTCAAGTAAGTAAAACCCCGTCTGACAAGAAGCTGGTACAGCTGCCATACAAGTGCCCTCTCAAGACCAATTGTATGGAAAATCTGAGCACTTTCCATTTCTCCAATGGCAAAACACTGAAAAATTGGTCGAGTGTTTATTTTCTGCATTTTTGGTCAAACATTTGAGTGAAATGAAAATAACGATTCCTTATAAACTGCACATTGAATTTTTGTACAAATTTTCATTGTCAAATGAAGAGTGGAAAATAGACAAATGGAATATTAAATTCATCACTGTGGGGTCTAATTTTGAACAAAAAAAGTTGAATCTTCCTGGCAGATTAAAATTGTGCCACACTGGGACTCAAATCTCAGGCCTTCGATGGGCAGTGCTCTACCGTCTGAGCAACCCAAGCATGACTCAAAACCTGCCCTCACAGTTTTGTTTCTGCCAGTGCCACATCTGCTACCTTCCAAACTTTACAGAAATTCTCCTGTGTTTCTTGTGGGGCTAGCATTCCTGAAAGAAAAGATATAAGTTCGGAAGACAGGAGATTAGTTACTGGGGGGGGGGGGGGGGGGGAGTAGAGAGTAGAGCAGTGAAGGTAGGTCACATGTTGTGCCTGGATAGCTCCACTAATAGAAACCTTACCTACGAAAGGCACAGGTCCAAGGTTCAAGTCCCAGTTGGGCACACATTTTTAATCTACTCAGCTCTACCAGGAAGTTTCAAATTGCCATGCATTCTGGTGCAAAATGAAAATTCTTTCTGAAAAAGGTTTAACTGCTTGGAAGTAACCAGGGCAATTAAGAAAAATCCAGCAGTCTAATATTCCCTAGTGCTCTTTAAAATACCAATTTGAGCACTGAACTTTAAATTTTTAATTAACACCTTCTTTGCTTTTTCTTGATTTATGCACTCTTATTAATAATTAAATACCAATCAATTTTAAATGCACTATATTTCATGCTTTCTAAACAAAACCAGAAAAGTAAAGAAAAAAAGCTATAAAATGTTTCGTGAAATGACTTGTCTAAATGTAAGAAATGAAACACATACGAGAAACATTTGACACACTTTCGAATGCTGTTCAGAATCATGTACAGTAAATAATGTGCCAATTGAAAAATTACTGTTCAGTGTTTAACTTAGAATCAAAGTGTCTGTACATGTAGGATGGGATATCTGTCTGATGTATTATGTAGGCTGTGCAACCTGCTGTTCTGTGACCTTTGCACATTTCTATTATCCATGTGTGATGGTGTAAAAAAAGTTCCAAAAATTTTTCACTCTAAAAATTTTTTCAATAGAGAATACTGCATATTTCAGGGAAGAGAAAGAGTGGGCACAAATAGTAAAGTTTCCCTTACAAGTGCTGTCAATAGAATTTTTCTTGCTTATTTACTTTTCCCAGTTAAAACAAGAAATACAAAAAACAATCAGACAGCAGTTCCAGTAGAACTGCAAATTCTTCTTAACTAATGTGTGATTATTCCAATTACTACTGTTATTTATTTATGATTATATACATTTAAATACTTGGTTTTGCAAAGCTATGTCAACCACATGTTTGTTTCAGTGCTCAAATTGCTGTACATGATTTTGAGCATCATTCAAAGATGAGCCAAATGTTTCTCTAATCTGTTTTATTTTTTACTCTTAGGCTAATCATTTCACAAAAAATTATCTGGTTTTTTAAGTTGCTTTTATTGTTTTTCCTTTTTCTTTACCAAGTTGTTTGGGAAGCACAGCAAACTAATCAGCACACCCCTTTTGATGTTAGGTTTTCTTGATCATATTCATCAAAGTGGTGTGCCCTTGGCAACAGGAACATGTTGCCAGAGCCACATCAACAGTCTTCTAGAAGAGACAGGCATACTATGGCTCCCAGACCAATACAAGCAACAACTTGTGCAGGAACAGTTTATGCAGCCCCCCAGTCACTAGTGTCATGCAAATTACACATCACAAACAATGGAGCCTTATTATAAACTGTTTCAGAGGAGTCAGGCCAGCTATGGTGCAACTGAAAGTTCTATGATATAATTCCCAGCTTCCTCCATAACACTGCCTGCATTGATCTCCCCCTTGGGTGTCAGACTGGCATGAAGTTCATACTGAGGTGCATCTGCTGTGGACCACACAAGAATATAGATCCAACTTCACATGTGGAATGGCAGGCCACCACAGCACTCAATAAACTGGATCACTGTTACACAGTGGAGTTAATTGAGCACATCCTGGAATTGTGGTGTCACTATGCCAACTACAAACTGGTCTCACCACTCATACAAGATTTAATTAATCATTCCTAATGCCATTCCTGGAATTTATTCTGGTAATGACATCAGGAACAATTCACTAATATTTTTGTTACCAATTAATAAGAGACTTTGTTCTAAAGTAAGTGTTTGGTGGGTATAGTGGGAGATTCTCCTTGTAATATCATATGGGATAAGCCTTGAATAAGGCCCACTCCCATGCTGTGACTCTAAAACACTCATCTTTTCACTCATGTTCTTGAGTTTTTAGCACTAAAACCTGATACTGATAACATTAGGAAATTATCTTATTTCCCATTTGACCTAATGCCAGAGCAAACAGATATCTGATATGGTGAATGGTTGCTGTTTTTCTTATTCTGTGCATTATTGTAATAAATGTCAAATTTTCAATATCTTGAGACTGTTAACTTTCTTATGGTAAGATATGTCTGTCTATAAACTTCAATGTGAATTTAATGCCAAAGTTGACAATATCATGAAGTCTCAAAATACAGCACCTGGAAGATGTAAGGAACATTAAGTTACACTATATAGTAAACTAACATCATGAATGTGCTACAGCAAGAACATACACAATTTATGGAACATATTACTTTACAGAGCAACACTTAAGATACAGTGAAGCACAGGTTGTGCATAGCACCAAACAAACTGACTGCGCAACAGTAACACAGAGTACAGAATAGGCTGAGCAGTCATTTGTGGTTGATTAAATAATATTATTTCTTTGGCGGCTCACCAGAGCACACCAGGGGCCAATCCAAATGGTCTATACAAGCAGGCCTGTGAACTGTATGGATGGGCAAAACCTGAAATCGCAAGCATCATGAGTGAAGGTAGATCACCCCTTCCTTCTAGGGGGTGGGAAAACTACATACACACATAAAAACACTAGGCATAGAAAAAGACATGGTAGAGAAAAAAAGTGCTGCTACAGAAAATACACTGGTACCATTAAAAAAAGGGGGGCCACTGATCTTGCAAGGGACTGAGATTATGAGGCACAGAAAACACCAATGATGGTGCTGATGTCCATTTCATCACCTGGTGATGACAGTGATTGCTGCAGCATGTGGTGGGGAGCCACTGGTGAGCAGGGGCAGAAGTGATGAGGGAACAGGTTGATGCACATCCCCCTCTCATGAAAGGCCATAGGGCAAAGCTGGTGAGGGTGTCTCCACAGTGACATTCTTATCAATATCATCAGTCAGCACTGGAGGTCCCAGCAGGGGCATTGGATATGATGGCCACACAGGGCTCAGCAGCAGAAGTGGCAGCAGCTGTGATGCCGGGTGCAGGGGGTGTACACCAACAATGGCAGTCAAAGAGTGGGGGTGAAGTCAGGCAACCCAAGACAGTGATCTGTCAGGTAGCAGCCCCTGCTGCAACACGAACTGGACTGGCTGTGATATGGGAACAGGCGTCTATGGCAGCATGGATGGAGGAGGCAGTGGGTCCTCTGGAATGGACCCCACCATGTGAGGCCGCAGCTGGTTGAAGTGATGGGATGTCTGCCCTTCAGAAGTGTGGATGATGCACAGGTGCTGGGGCTGGCAACACTTGAAGACAACAAGAGCCCAGTTCAGCTGACACCTGAAAACACAAGTGCAGACGTGCACCCAGCCAGAACTGCCGCAGAGCTGGTGATGCCCTCAGGCAAGGCGTCAGATGCTGCAGGTGAAGGAGGGTCTGTGGTTGGCATCTATATAGCAGCTTTGCCAGGCTTCTGCCCCAACCACAGTGAAATGGTATGAACTCAAAAAACAGTCTAAAGCAGCTTCAGGAGAAGTGCCACATGCGTACTTCTGCATCTGAGTTTTAAACACCTGAACCATGCATCCAGCTTTACATTAGACTGAGAGTGAAATGGGGGAGCTGTGAGGTGTTGAACACCACCAGCCTGATAAAAAGATGCAAATTCTCAAGAAGCAAACTGGGGGTCGTTATCTCTGAAAACAGTATTTGGAAGTCCCTCAATTGCAAAAATCTTAAGCAGGACCAAAACAGAGGCTGCCATGGATGTGGACAGACGTCACACCACTAGGGAAACTTGGAATAAGCATCGACTATGTTGAACCAATACTGATTTAGCAAGGACTCAGCAAAATTAACAGGTACACACACCCACTGGCACTGCGGCATTGGCCAGGGGGAAAAGACTAGTATTGGCCACCTATTGCTGAACACAGTAAATGCAAGTGGTGATAAGCCACATAATGTTGCCATCTATGCCTGGCCAATACCCATGCTGGGGGGCCAAAGCTCTGGTGTGAGAGGTCCCTCAATGACTGACCTGCAGAAGTCAGTATACACAACAGTATAAGGAAGTGGGAATCACAACCCAGGGAGCAGCGTCCTCTGTAGCCATCAAAAGAACCCCGTCAAACACAGGGAGGTGGTGCCGGATGGAGTAGTAATTAAACAAGGGATCCAAGGCATGGGCAGAAGTTTTCCTTGCCAAGCATGCTGCACAAAAGAGTGGACCTGACTAAGTACTGGATCTATGATAATGGTGAATGCTATCATGGTACTACAGATGGGAAAACTATCAACCACTTTCTGGTTCCCAATATCAAAGAAAAACAAAGCTACTCACATGATTGAGTGCCAGTTCTGGCCTGATTGGAAGACAAGATAAGGCATTGGTATTGGCATGTTGCTCGATTGGCTAGTAATGGGTCTGATAATGATAACAGGAGAGGAAGAGAGCCCACTGGTGCTAAAGATATGCTGCATTGTCCATCACAGAAGCTGAAGAGTGAAAAAGAGCAACCAACAGCTTGTGATTATGATTAAATGGACCTTAGAACCATACAAGAAGCATGAAATTTCTTGATGGTGGACACAATTGCTAAAGTCTCCTTTTCAGTCTGAGAATACCACTGCTGAGTGGGAGTTAATGTATTAGAAGCATAAGCAATGGGTCGTTCACACCTATCTGCATATTAGCGTGCCACCACCGCACCAAGACCATGCTGGGAAGCATATGTAGCACACACAGGATAGATTGAAACTTACATTAAAGCAAATCAAATGCTTGGTCACAAGCTGGGGCCAGAAAGAAGGCACATCTTTACACAAAAGCACGTGCAGTGGTTGAGCAACAGTGGATATGTCAGGTAAAAACTTACAGTAATCTGCAACATTACCTAGAAATACCTGCAGTTCCTTAATGGAGTTTGGCCATTGCAAAGCCACTGTTGCATCAACATGGTGATGCATTGGCTTGACTCCTGTGTGAGAAATGTCAAAACCTAGGAACTCAATTGAAGACTGAAAAAATTAAGATTTGGCAAGATTGCACCTGAGACCCACAGATTGCAAAACAGAAAGCAATGATCAGAGATTTCTAAGGTGGTCTTTGATGGTAGAATCCAAAACAATGATATTATCAAGATAACTGATGCAGCCAAGCACAGAGGTGATTGTTGTTGTTGTTGTTGTGGTCTTCAGTCCAGAGACTGGTCTGACGCAGCTCTCCATGCCACTGTATCCTGTGTAAGTCTCTTCATCTCCAAGTAACTACTGCAGCCTACATCCTTCTGAATCTGCTTAGTGTATTCATCTCTTGGTCTACCTCTATCATCTTTACCCTCCACATGCTGTCCAATACTAAACTAGTGATCCCTTGATGCCTCAGAACATGTACTACCAACTGATCCATTCTTCTAGTCAAGTTGTGCCACAAATTCCTCTTTTCCTCAATTCTATTCAGTATCTCCTCATTAGTACATGATCTCCCCCATCTAATCTTCAGCATTCTTCTGTAGCACCACATTTTGAAAGCTTCTATTTTCTTCTTGTCTAAATTATTTATTGTACATGGTTCACTTCCATACAAAGCTATAGACCATACAAATACTTTCAGAAAGAACTTCCTGACACTTAAATCTATACTCGATGTTAACAAACTTCTCTTCTTCAGAAATGCTTTCCTTGCCTTAGCCAGTCAACATTTTATATCCTCTCCACTCCAACCATAATCAGTCATTTTGCTCCCAGATAGCAAAACTCATTTACTACTTTAAATGGCTCATTAGGAAATCTAATTCCCTAAGAATCACCTAGTTTAATTTGGCTACATTCCATTATCCTCATTTTGCTTTTGTTGATGTTCATCTTATATCCTTCTTTCAAGAAACTGTCCATTCCATTCAACTGCTCTTCCAGGTCCTTTGCTGTCTCTGATAGAATTACAATGTTATTGGCAAACCTTGAAGTTTTTGTTTCTTCTCCGTGGATTTTAATTTCTATTCCAAATTTTTCGTTTGTTTCCTTTACTGCTTGCTCAATATACAGATTGAATAACTTCAGGGATAGATTACAAACCTGTCTCACTCCCTTCTCAATCAGTGCTTCCTTCCATGCCCTTGACTCTTATAACTGCCATTTGGTTTTTGTACAAATTGTAAATAGCCTTTTTGCTCCCCGTATTTTACCCATACCAGCTTCATAATTTGAAAGATAGTGTTCCAGTCAGTATTATCAAAAGCTGTCTCTAAGTCCACAACTGCTAGAAAGATAGGTGTGCTTTTCCTTAACCTATCTTCTAAGATAAGTCTTGGGACCAGTATTGCCCATGTGTTCCAACAATCCTATGGAATCCAAACTGATCTTCCCTGAGGCTGGCTTCTACTAGTTTTTCCATTCATCTGCAAAGTATTTGTGTTATTATTTTGCAACTGTGACTTATTAAACTGATAGTTTGATAGTTTTCACCCTGCGGGATTAGCTGAGTGGTCTCAGGTGCTCCAGTCATGGACTGTGTGGCTGGTCCCAGCGGAGGTTCGAGACCTCCCTTGGGCATGGGTATGTGTGTTTGTCTTTAGGATAATTTACGTTAAGTAGTGTGTAAGCTTAGGGACTGATGACCTTAGCAGTTAAGTCCCATAAGATTTCACACACATTTGAAGGTTTTTTTTTTCCACACCAGTCAACACCTTCTTTCCTTGTGAGTGGAATTATTATATTCTTTTTGAAGTCTGAGTATATTTCACCTGTCTCATACATCTTCTCCTTCTATTGTATTTCTTTCCCCTGTTCTTGTCAATCGTTCCCTAATGCTCTCACTGAGACTCTCTACAACCTCTGGCTCTTGCAGTTTATCCTGGTTCCATCTTCTTAAATTCCTACCTTTTTGCAGTTTTAATCTACAGTTCATAACCAATAAATCATGGTCAGAGTCCACATCTATCCCCGGAAATGTCTTGCAATTTAAAATCTGGTTCCTAAATCTCTGTCGTACCATCATATAATCTATCTGAGACCTTCCAGTGTCTCCACACCTCTTCCACATACATAACCTTCTTTCAGAGGTTGTTAGCCATTCTAAAAATATGTTGAAAAATTGTGATCACACTATCAATGCCAAAAGGCAAGCATTGATATTGGCATAGGCTGAAAGGTGTATTGACAGTGAGAAAGTGCCTAGAGGCCATATCCAAGGGGAGCTGGAGTTATGCTTCTGACAAAACGATCTTGGAAAGTGGTAACTGACTGACAATTTTTTGAGCAACTCATAGGGTGGGGCAAGGGGTATGTATCTATTACAGACAGTGCAAAAATCATGACACTGAAGTCGCCACAGAGGAAAAGCTTAACCATCAGTTTCTTAACAATGCACAGTGGTGTAGACCATGCAGTGGAAGAAATAGGCCAAATGACATCAGGCAATGTCAAATGGCCTTACTTGGCCTTGACAGAGTCATGCAATGTGACAGGCACCTGCCATGCATGGAAAAAAAAAGAGGGTGGGTGGAGTCTTTCATGGTAATGTGGGCCTGAAAACAAGCAGCACAACCAAGCAGAAGGGAAAACAGAAATGAAACTCCAGAGTAGAGGAACTCCAGCTGCTGATACAGAATTTGATCTGACACTAAATGCACCTCATCGGCAATGGAGAAATTGAAACTGGTAAACATATCTAACCCAAACACATTGGTGGTGTGGGAATGATCCACAACAGGAAGATGAGTGGGTGAACAACAGATTTGTAAGAGACAGGAGCAGAGAACTGACTTATGATTGGAATCTGCTGTTTATTGTAGCTAACAAACTTCCATGTACCTGTGTGAGGGGAGGGGAGTCCAAGTGCACATATATTTGTGCATTTATTGAAGTCACTGCATTGCTTGTGTCCTCTTGCATTTTCAGCAGTTTATTAAACACACACTAGTCTAAGAAATTTCTTCTGAGAAACAGTCATTGTAGAGACACAGTTTATGTCCATCGATACTACTGTGTCCGCCACATTGGAAGAAGAGTTACTCACCAATGCAATGTGGCCTTTCTTTTTATACTTGTTGCAAACAGCCCAGTGCTTTGGGGCACACAGTATTCTCATATTGGACAAAGAAGTATGAGCAAGGTGGAAGGGGGGCAGAGCCACTGCTGTGACATGGCCTGTTGCTACGGTGGCCATAACCGACTCTGCCCCATGCAATGCTGAGTCGAACATTGCACCACTGTGACAGCTTCCCCATCATCCTGAATACTTGCAACATGCCTAACAAGGTTTGACTGAGCAACTTCCCATTTACTTCCCCCCCCCCCCCCCCCCACCATGCAGCAATCTGATCGCCTGTGGCCTGCGACATTTCACAGAACTGTGCTAATTGAGCACATCCAGAAGTGTCGGATTCTCACACTTTATGAAGTGTGCAGACTTCCCTATCCAGAGCCAGAAGAATAATAACATCTCTCACCATGAGATCACCATAGGATTCATGATGGCTTCTAGTAACAAATTTACAACAATGCGTTAACCCATATAATTCTGCAGCCCAGTGACTGTAAGATTGGTTTGCACATTCTGACAACTGTAAATTATACATGGTTGCAATGATGTGTTCTGTCACAGTAACAGGTTCAGAAAGGCTTCCATATTTCATCAAATGATAAGGTGACGAGTTCTTGCAAAGGCGCAATTGATCAAGGCATGGTGAAAGCCAGGAAGGAAAGACCTATAGAGGTATGCCCTGCCGACATGAAAAACCTGGAAATATTGCCTCATAGGAGTCTCAATCTTCAGCTGATTCTTTGTGTACCAGGAAAGGTGATGAGTGTGCTGATGGGAGAGTAGCCTGCCACGTACAGACAGTTGCCACTTGATTTAGAAGGGTGGTGAGATCCTGCTGTTGTTCTGCAAAAAGTTCACTGCTGGACAGTGAGATGTTGGAGTAATTCTTCCATTGAGATGTTTGTCAGGTGATGTAGCACTGACACTAACATATAGAGAAAATATAACTCTCACTCATCACCAAGTTTCCTGTAGCAAGAACAAACATTATATACAGAATGTAGTACTTTGTAGAGAAACACATAACAAACAATGAAATACAGGTCGCGTCCATCATGAGTGGAGGTACATCAGAATGTCTCCACTGTTGGAATGAAAATTAATTGTATGTCTAGAATGAAAAAGTATTTCATTGTTCCTTTCCTGTGACAACATTGGAAAGCATAAATTCTAACTGAGGCTATAGGTTCAATGCTATGCATCCACAGGTACGTAATTTCTAAAATTATGAGTAACCTGTCTTTTCTTTATGTAGAACTGAGTTGAAGTATTGCAGTCATTTATGATTTTGCAAACTTATTTCAGGCATATTGTGAATATCTTCCAAGTAATCTTACAGATTGGAAGCTGTTGTGTGTATGTGGTATTTGTCAGCAGCCACATCAAAGCCGTAAGTAGAAACAAGCACACATAAATACCAGTTTCATTAACTATGTAAACAGACTTAACTGACTCTGTTCTGACTACTTGTTGACATTATATATCACATTATATTTATGTACTAAGTTCCCAAGCTAGAATTTATGTGTACAAAATCTATGTGTTTGTACTATTAAAACACTGCAATAACTAAGAATTTTCATATGTATCTTATCTAAACAATGATTTTATAATATGTCACTAACCAATTATATCATAGAGTGCAATAAATGTTACAGGTAGTGGACCAGTACTCTTATGGGTTGGATCTCAGGATATACATGTTAATTTTGCTCATGCCACTGATAATAATAAATATGGTGCACAATTTGAAGCTGCTGGCACCATTTACAACTTTAGCCAATATCTTGACTTTAATTGGCTTTTGTATCACATTCTACTACTTGTTGAACAGTTCTCCTAGCCTTTTGGACAGAAAACCATTTGGGCCTCTCAAGGATTTGCCTCTGTTTTTTGGAACTGTGCTTTTTTCACTAGAGGCAATTGGTGTAGTAAGTGTTTCAGAATGTTGCAATAAAATTACAGTTGTGTGTTACTATTCATCATCATCCTTTGTTGTCATTGTTGTTGTTATATACATATGTTTATATGACATCAGTCTGATTAAAATTACTTGACAGTTGATTTCTGTCACTTGCTGCTGCAGTCTTGGCAGACCTGCTGCTAGCACCACTCGATTATGGACAACAAACACAGTGGGTCACTTCACATACACAGTTAATGTGTGATATGCAGCAATGTCGGACATGGCCACCGCAAAGTATGACAGAAATGGGAAATGCTCTGTCAACAGCTGATTTTTAAGTGACTAATGACTGAACCATGGCAGATGATACATACTGTAGCCCTGAATTTAAATTCATGTCCTAACCTAACATCATGATGTGCAATGTCTGAGAAAATGATCAACAATCTGTGGCAGAATTGAAATCATGATCACTTTGTTTATGGCATTTAAAGCTAACCTCTATCAGCAAAATCCAGACAGAAAAATTTCATAATACATTTGTTTGCATAGCCATCATCAACAGCAACATTTCAAGGTCAACAGTAAAAGCAAACTGTAATATCTCACTGTTAATGGTTACCTGAAATTATCCTCTCACTGGCTACATGGGATGCCACCTTACCAACCGATAGATCCCAAATGAAAAAAGAATGATAGGAAGAAAAATAAGAGTAAATAAAACAAGTCAATATTATGATGGAAATGACGTAGCAAAGTATTAGAAATATAAAAAGAAAATTTAACAAAATAAATGAATAAACATGATAATGAGTCTTTTGATTAACTTTACATATATAAAAGAATTCAGAACATTGGATGAGATTTAAACTGTAAATCTTATACATGTTAGGTTCATGCGATAACCACTACAATATGCCATTACACTAGAAAAGGCAGTTGTATCCATGTCTCCATTTCCCGGTCACGCTTCATGCAATGTCATGTGAAGCTTATCTATTGTAAGCCAATCTCTCTCTCTCTGTCTCTCTCTCGAATAATGGAAATGAACCAATTGTTACAGCAGTTTGACAATAGCAAATGGTTCAAGCATGATGGTGAGCACTCTGATTGGAGGAACCAGCTACAACACATGAAGTGCCAACTATCTAGTAATTTTAATTGAACTATAGTAAAGTACTGTTGTATTCTAACCAATCCAATCTGTCTTAAGTGTTCGAACTTTCCAGATAACACAGCTTCAGTTTGATTTTTTTCCCCCTCTCAATTTGTATAATGCTCTCTAAAGTTATGAAATATTATTTATGGAAACTGGTGTGAAATGTTTATTAATATTAATTAATTAATTCTGTTGATACACAGTGTTTGTTATATAACGTTATGCAACTAGTATCTTTTAAGTGGCTCAAGATATCAATGTAAAGTTTCTGTGTGATTGTTTCCAAGCACCAAATACTTTGCAATGTGATTAATTTTTACTAAGGAGCTATAACAATGAGTTTTAATGGAACACTGGGTTTTAACAGCATCTGGTACATCTTGAAAACAGAAGAAAAGTGGTGGTATAAATTTGGTTATATTTTTAGTGAAACTTCTCATGTATTAAAAGAGCAGACTGAGAGCCATTTTCCATGGGAAGCTGTGCATCCAGGTAAAGCAAGATGAAGCAATTCAATTTACATGAGCCAATTTAGGCACCATATAGCTTCTCAAATACCTACTGCAGCAGTAAGCCACTTGCAGCCAGGCATGAGCACAACTGATGCTCACTCTTTGGTTTCAGTTTTGGTGTGCTGACAAATCAGCATCTGTAATGTTTCTGCCTACTGGCCACTGGTGATTATTAATATATAATGAAACTATTCAATGTCTGACAATGGAGAGAACAGAGACTGTATTTGAGATAGAGAGTCTGACTGCAGAAATATGGAGTATGCCAATTCTGTGCAAGTGTTCCACATCTGACCATTCAAACAAATTTTTGGTTGAAGCTTGGGATAAAATATGTAAAAATTAGAAAAGATTTTTTGAAACCTCACCGCCAAAGGAGAAGAAAGTCACTTGACTTCCATCAACAATCCTCAGCCATAGGGAATAGCTCTTGCGTATTCCTCTTAGCCTACACAAGATCTGAAAAAAAGGGGTAAATTGTCAATTCTGTGTACTTGAAAGAACTTATGTTCCTATGTTGCTTATGAATGCAGTACTTCCATAGTGCAGTATTAAAACTTGACATTACTTTGAAGGGACAGATTGCTACTCACCGTAAAGATGACACATTGAGCTGCAGACAGGCACAACAAAGGGACTCTTACACAATGAGTTTTTGTCCGAAGTCTCCTTCAGAAAAGAAAAGAAAACACTCACATTCACACAACTAGCCACACCTCACACACACATGACAATTATTCTGACTGCTGCAGCACAATGCAGCTCTTGCGCTGAATGGAAGCAGCAATCTGGAGTGCAATGGGGAAGGGAGATGTATAGCAGGCTATGGATAGGAGGAGAGAAGAGTGCTATCAAAGTGCATGGAGGGACTGGATGGCAGCAGGACAAGGCTGCCAGGCACAGTGTTGAGAGGCTGTGGGGAGAGAAAGGGGGGGGGGGGCAATGGAATGGTAAAAGGAGAGGACCAAAGAATGGGAAAATACCAGTGTGTTTGTTAGTAGAGAGTGGTGCACAGTGAGGGTGACAGGATGTGAACTGGGAGGAGATGATATGACAGAGTGGGCAGAGACTGTTGGAGGTAGACTGTGGGGTCAATATATTATCGTCGGTTGAGGCTAGGATAATTTTGAGAGCAGAGAATGATTTGTAAGGATAAATTTTCCTGTTAGAATGGTCTTTCTGATCATAATGCGAGGTTGGTTACAGAATATAACATAGCTCCATACAGTAATGCAAAACATTCCTCCGAAATAGTGCATTCAATTAATGATTTAACAATTTCAAATTTTTGGGAAAGCTTGCAACAATTAGACTTTTTGCTGACTTTTCAAGTATATTAATCATACTCAACAAACAAGAATTAGCTGAGGCAATTGTAAATAATGTCTTTCAGAAAATTAAGTGATCCTTCACAAATGGACTCTCACTAAATTTTGAGGAAACACTGTATATACAGTTCTAAATTGTGTAATATCATTGATAAATATAAACTCTGAATAGAAGTTTGTTCATAAAGCAGAGTATTCAAAATTTCTGTGCACTGGCAGAAGTCTGTTCCTTTGGCAGAATATTCAAAATTTCTGTGCACTGACGAGAAAATGAATTGGTAGAAACACATTAATGATCTGCTGAAATGTTTGAGTTAAGCTACTTATGCTTTTATTGTTACTGCAAATTTTGGTGAAAAACACATTAGAAAATTTGTCTACTATACCTGTTTTCATTCACTGCTTTCATGTGGCATCATATTTTGGGGTAATTCATCACCAAGTGGCAAGATTAGCATCTTTCTGAAAAAAATGGCCAGCTTACTAAGAATGAATATGAAGAAAAACATCATTATATGTGGAGACTTCAATATTGACATGAGAAAAGAATCAACACCAAGACAAGATTTTGAAGAATTGTTAATACAATACAGTATGGAGGCAACAATATCTCCACCAGCTTCTAAAAGTCAGACCGGTATTGACAACATAATTATTAATATTGATAGGTCTAACTATGAGTCTGTTTAGTCCAAACAGAAATATCTGATCATTATGGGCAGCTGATCTGTTTCTGTAGAAGTAAAGACATAATATCTGAACCAAAACAAACAACCAAAGAAATCAGGAATATTAGAGAACAAAATATTAACGTCTTTAGAACAATATTAACCAGGGAAATGTGGAATGAAGCCCTAGAAGTGCAGAATGTAAATGAAAAATATGATTAACTTATTACAACAATTAAACACCATTTCAATGTAGCATTCCCCAACATAAAGAGACAAGAAAAAGTGCAGGGTCAGACAAAGTGGATTACCAGTGAAATAACAGAACTGCGAAGGAAGCTGCAAGACCTGAGATGGAGGGGTGAAGTTGAAAATTATGAAATGCTACAAAAGAAGTATAGAAAAGTAATACAAGAGACAAAATCAAGAGCAGATAATGCTACCATAATGAACTCAAGAAACAAGACAAAGGCAGTTTGGAATGCAATTAATGGTGAAAGACAGGAAAAAGCTGGATCAAACAAGAAACAGATGTCAGGTCAATGAAAATAAACAACACAGTGGTTACAGGTGGTAAAGAAATAGCTAACATCCTCAATGATAACTATATGAATGTGGTAGAGAACTTAAAATTGGAAAGAACTAGTCCACAAAAGAAGGTTACTAAGTTATCACAAAAATCAAGCAGAACCATGTTCTTGAAACCAGTCACAGAAGATGAACTGAGATAAATTGTATACAGAAACTGAAGTCTAAGAAATCAGCTGGTAATGATGAAATATCAAACCACATAATAAAGCAAGTAGTGCGTCAATAATCTCACCATTGCTGGACGGAGCAAATAGCTCTCTCAAAGGTGCAATGTTTCCAGAAAAACTGAAGCTAAGCAGAGTGGTACCAGTGTACAAAAAAGGGGGATAAGGATGACCGCAACAACTACAGGCCAGTTTCACTGATGTCAGGTTTCTCAAAAATCCTGGAAATGCTTATGTATACCAGATTAGTTGATTGTCTGGACAAATACAACATTCTCATACCATCTCAGTACAGTTTCAGAAAGAGTAGATCTACGGAATCAGCAGTTGCCAGTCTGACAGAATATATTACACAGTACTTGGATGAAAACAAGTTGTACCTGCAGTGTTTCTGGATCTCCCCAAAGTATTAAACACTATTGACCATGAAATACTGAGAGACCTATGGTATTTGAGGGCAAGCATGGAAGTGGATGGAATTGTACCTATGCAGCATGAAGCAATATATATCAATAGGGGATGCATATCAGTCAAAAACCAAAACCATGAAATGTGGAGTGCTGCAGGGATTGGTAATGGAGCCATTTCTGTTTCATCTGTTTGTTAATGACATGGGTGTTGAAGAGAAAGAGAAGGAAATATTGTATGCAAATGATGTGATGATACCGAACAATCACCAAACTGTGGCACAGCTTGAGAGAAGAGCATGCATATCTGCAAACCCCACAGCACAGTGAATCCTGGAAAATGGATGTGTTATAAAACTAAAAAAGACTATTTGCAGTGTTCAGAACTAGAAAATGTAGAATCTACTAGATTCTTAGGTATTACTGTGGACAACAAGCTGAAATGGAAACAACATATTAATTCTGTCTGTAAGAAACTCACCTCCATCATATTTGTAATGAGGCAATTAGCATGGTATGCAGACAAACAGCTTCTGTGCACAGTGTACCATGGACTCTTTGAGCCATACCTGCAGAATGGAGTGGCAGTGTGGGAAAATTCAAACATTCAAGAAATGAAAGGGGTGTTAACATTTAAAAAAAAAAAAAAAAAAAAAAACAGTCAGTATCATATTAAGAAGAAAGACTTCTGAAACATGCAGAAACTGCTTCAAAGATTAGGCATCTTAACTTTTTTGTCCTTGTACAAATATAAAACTATACTATGTTACAAAAGATAGTGCAGAGTGGACTACAAGTGACAGTGTACACACCCACAACACACATAGGAAAAATGATATATGAAGCATACCCCACTGACTGACAATGCTTGAAAAAGGACCCCAGTGCTCAGCTATCAAATAACAAAGAAGTCTGCCTAAATAACTGTGTGACAACATACATGACATCAAGTTTTCAAAGAACCTAAAAGACTATCTGGTAGAAAAGGCATTTTAAAGTGTTGATGAATACTGCTCATGTTAAATTTGTAAATATTGTTAATTATAATCACTGATGATAGAATACTTAGGACGTATGGGATAATGAAGGTTTTTGTATTTTGACATGTCCTATATTTCATGTATGTTTATTGTGCACCATGTAATTCTACAGGATGAAATAAAATTCATTCAGTTAAGTATTCATTTCACAAAAATATGTAATCAGAATAACAGCTGGCAGCTTGCAGACATTTGTTTAATGAATTAGGGATATTCATATTACTTTCACAATACATATATTCACTTATGAAATTAGTCATTAATAACCAGTTCCAATAAGAAGTGCTGGGTGGGAGGATCGGGCAGGTCTTGCACCTGGGCCTTCCCAGGTGTATTATCCCTATGGCAAGGGGTTGGTTTGGGAGTGGCATATGGATAGACTAGGAAGTTCAGTGAGCAATAGAACACCTCTTTAGGAGTGATGGGAAGGCTCTTGGGTAGGATGTCCAACATTTCAGGGGATGATGGTAGATGAAGCCCTGCTGAATGATGTGGTTCAGTTGTTACAGTCTGGGGTGGTACTAGATTATCAAGGGGTGCTCCCTTGTAACTGGTTCCTGGGGGTGGTGAGAGGAGTGAAGGTGTGTTGGGGCATGGCACAGGAAATCTGTTTGCTGACTAGATGGTGAGTGTTCATCAGAGACAAGGGTATCATAAGGAGTGCCCCAGGAAAGTGTAATGGGACTGCTGTTGTTCTCTATATACATAACTGATTTGGCTGACAGGGTGGGCAGCTATCTGTGGTTGTTTGCTGATGATGTCATGATGTATGGGAAAGGTCTCAAAGTTGAGTGACTGTAAGAAGATACAAGACAACTTAGAGTCAGTTTCCAGTTTCCAGTTGGTGTGATGAATGACAGCTAGCCCTAAATATGGAAAAACATAAGTTAATGCGGGTGAATAGGAAGATCGAATCTGTGATGTTCGGATACAGTATTGCTGGTGTCCTGCTTGACACAGTGAAGTTGTTTAAATATATGGGCATGACGCTGCTAAACAATATGAGATGGAACAAGCAAGTGAGAACAGTGGTAGGGACTTTGGTTTATTGGGATAATTTTAGGATGATGGTGATGTTTGGTTTGTGGAGTGCTTAACTGCGTGGTTATCAGCACCCATACAAATTCCCAACCTTTGCTCTGTCCAGTCTCACCACTTTCATGAATGATGATGAAATGACGAGGACAGCACAAACACCCAGTCATCTTGAGGTGGTAATTTTAGGAAAGAGTGTTTCACCTGTAAAGGAGACCACATGTAGGATGCTGGTGCGACCTGTTCTTGAGTACTGCTCGATATGTTTGAGATCCGTACCAGGTTGGATTACAGGAAGACATCAAAGCAATTCAGAGGCGGACAGCTAGATTTGTTACCATTAGGTACAAGAAAACAAGTAAGTGTTATGGAGATGCTTCTGGAACTTAAATGGGAATCTCTGGAGGGAAGGTGTGTTTTTTTTTGAGAAACACTATTGAGAAAATTTAGAGAATGAGCATGTGAAGCTGACTACTCAACAATTCTACTGCTGCCAACTTACATTGTACTTACAGACCACAAAGATACAAGAAATAAGAGCTCATACAGAGGCATATAGACAGTTGTTTTTACCTCACTCTTGCTGGGTGGAGTAGCCACGCAGTCTAACACACCTTGCCACAGTTCGCGCAGCTCCAGCCGACGGAGATTCGAGTCCTCCCTTGAGCGTGGGTGTGTGTGTGTCATCCTTAGCATAAGTTAGTTCAAGTTAGATTAAGTATTGTGTAAGTCTAGGAACTGATGATCTCAGCAGTTTGGTCTCTTAGGAACTTACCACAAATTTCTAGATTTTTCCCTTACTCTATTTCCAAGTGTAACAGGAAAGGAAATGAGGAGTAGTAGTGGTACAGGGTACTCTCTGCCAAGCACCATACATGGGAGGGTTGATTTTGGACTGTTGTTTGGAGGTTTTGGTCAATGAGGGCTGAAATTCTTTCAGTGAGGGTAAATAACCAGCTAGTACAGGGTGTCCAGAGTTGTTGGGGTTGGGGTTTTGAGGAGAATGTAAAAATTGGGTGTGCCTGGTGTCATAGGTTTGAGGAGGGGAAGAGGATTCAGGGCAGAGGTCCTGGGAAGCACCCAAGGCTTTAAGCAGTGATTGGACTTCTGGGACGGCATCACTAAGGCAGAATTTACTGGTGAAGGAATCGGAAAATTGGCAGAGGCCTTCCACCAGGTAATCACTGTGATTCATAACAACAGTGGTGGAACCTTCTTGTGCACATAGGATAATTAGGTCAGGATCTGTTTTGTGACTCTGGTTGACTGTCCTTTCTTCCGGTGAAAGGTTGGTGTTCTTAGGAAGGACTTGGAGAGGATGGTGAGGCCAAGTTGGAAGTAAGGAATTCCTGGAAGGTGACCAGGGGAGTAGTTGCTAGGGAGGGCGGGAGGATCACAGTTCAATGGTGGTATCAACTGGGAAAGGCATCTTTAAATGATGGGATTAAGTTGGCTTTGGATCGAGGGATTGGCAGAAGTAGAATAGTCTTTGGCAATTCCAATATGGTTAAATTTGAGTACAGGGTTCAAGGTGGGGCCTTTGGATAGAATTGAAAATTCTGAGAGACTGAGAATTCTGGCAGAAAGGTTAACAACTGTGCTATGGCATAATTTTGGCTCATGGGCTTTGTGGAATGTTGGTAGGAAGTTTTGGGGGTGTGGCAAGTGGAAAAGGTCAGCATGGCAGGGTCTGGGTGCTATGAGGGGTTGATGAGGAGGAACAGCATAGGTTGGATAGTGGTGCCCCAAGGCAGCAGAAGGATATCATCAGGTTATCAGGATGGATAACATATGGAAATGATGTCTACAGTGCTCTTAGAGGTGCTGAAGAGCAAAGGATTAAATTTCAGAAATTCAGTACGTTATTTGCAGAGGAGATGGGGAGAATCCCCCCCCCCCCCCCCCTCCACCTCCCCTCTGTATTAACTGTATTAAAACATTCCATCTTCCAATTTCAAATTACCTGCCTCAGCCAGGCACGTTTACACTCACAGGTTATGTGAAACTTAAAAATTAGTGGAACTGTACACAGAAAGTATTAACACACTTTACTGTTAACATGTCAACTTATTAGTTTTGGAAAAAGTATTATGTATTTAGCATTTTTAAATTCAATCATCATCATCAAGCTGTCATTGTTGCTTTAATCTAAGCTACAATATCCATTACTTGTGAAGCAAGCAGCATTATTAGTGACCTGAGTGTGTGCAGGCATCTCTTTCAAACAAAGCAAATTTTTGTCATTGCTTAAGAGCAGTGTTTTACCAGAAATATGTGAAAACATTGACAGTCATGACACTAAAAGTGGCGCTAAAAAGAGTTAAAATAGATGGTGAACCTAAAAAAAAAATTTGCAATGTGCTGTTAACTGTAGCTAGCAAATCTTAGAGTGACTGAAGACTCAGAAGTCATGAGGTAGAAATGGGGGTAACAGTAGGACTGAAATTACAGTGTGGATCTGTGCCACCTTATCATGTTCCCAAAATTGGCAAAAGACTAAGCCATGGCTTTCTCTAAATGAAAAAAAAAATTTGGTAATATACACAAGGTACTCAGAAGTTCTGGAACTTAAAGTTGGAAGCATAGAACATGTGGATATCAGTGATGCATTTTTAGGTAGTGTTTCTGCTAATAATACCAAAAATACTAATTAATAAAATCAGTGACCATACAAAGTGCAAATTTTACATGAAATGTGTGGAAATCATATGTTGCAAATAGTGATGGCTGGTGGTCTGTAGACTAAGAGGGGTGACATGTCTGTCGAGTCACATTTTGTCTCTTCAGAACGTTTTTTGAACAGAGAAAACATAGCATTTTGTTTATTAGCAAGTGATGTAATTTAAACCTCCATATAACACATTTTTTTTAGTCTGATATCAAAATATAAAAACTTACATGCAAATATATAGTTTTTAATATTTTCTGCTGGCAAGACATTAATTTATGTAATAAAATGAAAATGATGTTCTTACCTTAATTAATAGTTTTGTAACAAAGTGGTCAGTTACAAGCTCATTAAATTATGCAGATACAACAGTATTTTTTCTATAGAGCACTTAGTTAATGCATCCAGTCTCACTTCTTTTATTGCATTTCCAGTGGAACCCTTTACCCTCTCCAGTTTGAAGAAAGACCCCTGACTTTCTGCTGTTGTCACTGGTGGTGTACAAATAATTCACAGAAGTTTCATACTGATTCCAGGAAACAGTTTCTAAACTATTCTTGTAGAAGTGTTAAAGCTCCATTTGTAGTTTGAAAATCATTTCTATTGCATATGAGTGTCAGCACCTGCCACAGTTCATTTTCAATTTAACTCAAATAATTTAACTGTAGTCTGAAATTTTTGTCAGAGAATAACAGCTTGCATTTCGGAAACAAACTGGGGTGGAACAATATAGCTGCTGAAGTGTGATTGCCAAATGTGAAACGCTCAACAATGTTAGCCACAGCATTGTCACAGCCTTCCGTTGCAACAATGCTACAGGAGTCCACCAAATGGAAACATTTTGGACCGACAATCTCCTGATTTACATTCCCATTATCCCAATGCTGTTAGAAATAAAGAGTGGTTCTCATTAGTTGTATCACTGACCTGAAATCAGAGATATGCTTAAGAGTTTTCATAATGTCAGCATCTCTATGTTGCAGCTGATTCAACAAAACATCAGAGTTGTGGGACATTTTTGAATAACTCAAACCAAAAGAGAAACTCTTGGTCATTGTTGAGAAGTTTCAAAAGTTGAGATGCTTTCTTGATTTTTGAAGAATCATTGCTATTGTAGTCCTCAATGATCCCAAGGTGCTAAGCTATTTCTTTTTTATACTTAAATATGGTGTTCACAAATCTCATTTTAAAATCCTATCTTGTATCAGCATTTTTTGGAATATATTTCTTCACAGCATTATCCAGTATGGCTATTTGTTTCACTGACTTTGAGAAGAAAGTAGAGAATCCTTGGAAATTGCTAAATAACATTCTAATTTCTTTGTTTTGTGTTTTATAGCACTCTACAATGAGGTTGAGTTGATAGGCATAATAAAACATAAAATTTGTTTTTTCATTCACTCCTTTCACTCTTTCCTGCACCTCCAATGCAACTATCACTCATAAATGAAGCTCCATCATAGCTCTGAGCTATTAGTTTCTCTGGAGAGTCATCAATGCCATTAAACCATTACTTTCCAAAACTTTATTACTTTATTTTTTCTTCCTTTTTTGACAGCAATGTGATACTATGAGTGATAAATGAAAGAAAAAGCTGTTTCAAAGAACATCACTATATTAGTACAAAAATCATAGACCATCGCATTTTTGGGACGTTGACAATATTAGCTCTCAATATGCAATATATTAGTAAATGCAGAACACTGTAAGAAACATCATGAACAAAATGAAATCACTGTTTGTAATATTATCAAAGGTCTAATCAGTATGAAACGAAACTTTTTTCCCCCTCCACATCTCTTCTGTGCTTCACTTGGAATACTTAATAGAGTGATTTCCTAGACCTAGTCATACATCTTTGCTCAGCTGCCCTACCATGAGTTTCCTTTCTTGTGGGCCTCTGCATTTCAGTGTTCATCTGGTTTTCTTTGAAAGGTACATCACTATTCTGTTTAAGACATCTGAAAGTGATAGTTTCTCATTTGGGTTAGAAATTTCATAAGCACACCATATGTTTACTATGCAGATATCAATCATCTTGGTGAACAGTGGCAACCACAAATTCTTCTATTTTGCCCTTGACCTATAAAGTGACATCTGTTTGTCCAGTATATAAATGTGTGTTCCCTGTACATAATGTGGCAGGGAAGCTTATGATACTAACTCAGAAACAGTATGCCTAAAAAAGGATTTTCAACTGTTCTTTGACTGGATGAAAACTGATATTTTTCTGTTGGCAAGCATAGATTTTGCTTTGCTCTGTAATAGTTTACACTAGTACCTCAGGAGAAAATTCCTTGGATACCTGGGGCACTGGATTATTTGCTTGACATTCTGCAACATAATTTTCACTGCCCCTACATGGTTCATGAGTGTTTGTCTATGTTGGTTACATTTATACCACTTACATTTGTGGATTTTGTGTTTTTCTGTTCATGTTCTAATGGTTTTCTTCAGTACCTTTGGAGGTAAATTGGCAACATTAGCTTTATCCCTTCTGGTTGTAAGTTCTTAAGTACCTGCAACATATTGTAGAATACAGCCATTGTTCAGTGCAGTTTTTTCAGCATAATCTTCATCTGTTATTTAATTTACATTGGGTGGAATAATCACTAGAACTTCTTCAATCGTAAGTCCACATGACTTGGTTTTATCTACTCTGAATTGTAAAATGTGAAAGGCAATATTTCATTCTACTATCTACCCTGGAGAATCTTTCATACGACATAAAGAAAACAAATCTCAAGAACGTAAATCATAATTCTGGTATGTAAGATGAGAAAAAATAGGCACATCTACAAAGGAGTGATAATGTAACATGCCTTTTTCCAGTTGTTGGGACACACAAAACAAATTGACATTGCACTCACTTCAGGAAACCTCAAATATACTGAATGTTACATGGACATTCATATGGTCATAACAAATTCACTCAGATGGCTAAATCACAATTCATTGTTGTGCAGAAACTACTTTCAGGCATACAGTGTATCCAAGTGCAAAGACAGAAAATGGGCAAATTAATTTCTTTCCTAAAACAAGCTTATTAGAGAAAAGTTATTTCTTTTCAATTTGCAGGCATTATAGTAGTCAGTTCAACCTTCAGGTACAACAATCAAAGCTAACAGTTTCAATGCTTAGCTGGAAATAAATAAAATATTTGCATCCCAAAAAAAGGGACAATGGTAAATAACAGGTTAAATTTATTGAACACTTCACTACTTACTCCTGCAGCTGTATGATCTTTGGGTGTTACAAAGTTTATGAAACTTTCATATACTGCCACTTCCATACCAAACACTAAATAACAGTTCAGACAAGGTTGCACAATCTGCCATTTGATTAACTTCAGTTTAACATAATCCATTTGCATAATTTCTTTGGAAATCAACTGATGGCAAACACCATGCATAGAGTCAGCAGCTCTATCCAAATTGTTTTGGCAAGCCCCAAAAGCACAAGATTAGTGGTTTTTACGGTACAGTCCTTGACTTGAGTTCCTAATTGGTATACTTCACCCACCTCACGTGGATGCCACCCTAAGCTGTCCTAACGCAATACACTGCCCCCATCCAACTCCCAATTACCCCCCCCCCCCCCCCCCCCATCCCCACTCATCCACATGTGTCCATTGCCTGACTTTAAACTTCTGGGATGCTTTGTCGAGCGATAGTCCAACAGTCGACTCATTCTAAAAACATTGATCATTCACTTACAGGGTCTGATAGTCAACCCATTCTAAAAACACTGATCATTCACATACATGGGCTGGTGGCATAAAAAAATTAAATTAATTGATTTTTGATTCACAGTTCTTACTGCAACCTTTCCTGTGACTGATATTATTTGGAGGCTGCTGCCACAGAGTCCTCAAGGAATACTCACCACCGGTAGCACAGAAAAGCAAAGTATAGAAAAAATCTATGAGTGAAAGTGAAAAGTTGTGGGAAATCAACATCAAGAAAAAGTAATCACAACTGCTTTGTTGTTCATATCTGCATATGTAATAGCTAAACAAAAATTAATATGCAAATCACATCCCTTGGTAATCGAATTACAAAAGTTTAATGGTTTATCAGTTTTTAATATGTGTGATCTTAAGCTTTCCCAGCTATTTGACTGCTTGTACTGATCTCAGGTGTCCTGCTGAGTTCAGTCACATTTGTAACATTATATTTTGACAGTGTACTGTGAATATAACACTACAGGCTGATATACCATTTTTTCTGTTTTCATATACTTTCTTTTACATCTTTTCTGCTTTATTTTCATCATATACTGAAACTGTTATTGCTGAATGCAATCTATAGGATTAATTCTTGGTATAATTGTGTTTCTGTTGACATAATGTAGTTGTTATTAATGTGTTTGCCATTTCTGATTATTCTGATGCTGTATATTTTCTTATTTGTTAACATGTTATTTGAATTCATTTTGTATGCACAGAGTAATATGAAACTGTGATTTTGTATAAAGCCATAAACTGATGTAGTCAGAATTTTTGAAAGTGTTATGTGAAGCAAGATGTATGGGTGATGTAGAATCATGTGGAAAGGTCACTAGAGAAGGTACCAAGAAAGGTTTGGTGGCGAGAAGAAGAAAGTGGAGGTTAGTATCATACCATGCAAGAACTGCTACACATTGCATTTGTGGCCGGTAAAAAATGTCAGTGTTTGGTCAGTGCTACATTCAGGATATCAGTGTGTGCCATGGTTAAAGAATTAGTGACTTACATATCATATTGCTCATTTGCCAGAGCTGTATTTTGGTTCATTAAGTGTTAAACTTTGATATAAAGACCAGTAAGCTATGTGCATGCCATAAAGATACTTTTCTCGATTGTATATAGCACAAATTGCTCAATGCAACCGTGGACTGTGGAATGAAACAGAAAATATGGTAACACATTTGTATGTTGTATATTGAGATGAAGAACTTTAACTGTGAATGTACAGTATGCTGATTGCCATGTGATTGAAGTAATTGTGTGAACAATTGCACACAGCATTAATTGTTCAGTTTAAACCATGGACTAATTATGCACAGCATAATAGACTTGATTTACTCTGTTAATGCAGAGGGATATACTGTGAAAAGTGCTGTGCTGCAATGGTAAACCATAAATCTGAAAACTGTGACTAAAGTGAGTAGCAAACATAATGACACACAGAATACATCATGAACTAATGGAAATAAGCATGTCTTATTTTAATTGTTGTATGCAGATTGGGATTGGTTCTGCAAACATCAAGTGTACTTGTTACATTGACAGCTGCTGCTCAAGATCGAGGAGGTCAGCAAGATATCAATTATTGGCTTACACATTCAACAACTCACTAGCAGCATCTGATAAGTGGAAACTGTTTTGAAGGAATATTGGTTAAGGCACCGTAAACTGTATTGTTCTAATCAGTGATGCAAAAACACTATAAATTGAAACAACAGTAATTTTTCTTGGTCATTCATTTACATGATTGCAAATAATCATACTGCAGTACTATTCCACTTTATTTTCAATAACATTCAGAACAGTAATTAACAAGTTGGCTTCATTCATTATTATTTCTTTTCATAACCACAAAAACTTTGACACTCATTAATTTCCAACACAGTCATTTTTGTAATGGAAGTGCTAGCAATGATATAAGTTCTAACTGCTTGGAATTTGCTGATGATCTTGGTCTCCTAGCCAACAATGTTCAGGGCAACAAGTTAAATCACTACAAGAAATGGCACAGAAAACTGGTCTCAGAATATCATTTCAGAAAACAGAGATTATGCTACCTGGCCCACCACTTGTGAAGAAAATGACAATAGGAGAACAAGAAATCAAAGTTGTAGATCAAATCTAGATATTTAGATGAAATTGTAACTTAAAATTTAAATGAGAAACCACCACAGCAAAGCTGAGCGGTTCTAGGCACTTCAGTCTGGAACCGCGCGACCGCTATGGTCGCAGGTTCGAATCCTGCCTTGGGCTTCGATCTGTGTGATGTCCTTAGGTTTGTTAGGTTTAAGTAGTTCTAAGTTCTAGGGGACTGATGACCTAAGATGTTAAGTCCCATAGTGCTCAGAGCCATTTGAGCCACCAAAACAAAACAGAATAAAAAATGAACAAACCAAATTACATTCCCAAAAACACATACGACAAAAAAGCCTACAATAAAGGCTAAACTAAAATATTATAAAACAGTCACACTACCAGAAATAACTTACACAGCTGAAAGCATCTTCAAAACAACTAATGCACTAGAATTGAAAAAAAATACTAAAGATAGAAAGAAAAATAATAAGGACATGCATAAATCAACAATATCAAATAAATGTGTATTGGAGAATACCTTCAAATGAAAAAGTATACAAGAAAATAGAACCAATAATGAGTACAATGAGGAAGAAACTTATCTCATTCTTTGGACATCAGATGAGAACACTAGTAAGTGGACAGTAGAAAAATTGTGGAATCACAGGATTGAAGGAAGATATAAGAGAACAAATTGTGGTAGATGACCAATAAGCAAAACAGAGAAAACCAGACAACTGCAAGATACTCAAACTGGGCTACTAACGAAGATCAATAAAAGGGCAACAAAAAAGAGTGATCTCAGATAAAGAAAGAAAGAAAAAACCTGAAAGAATGGAGTATTGTCAGAGAGAAGAGAAAAACAACCTCCATATAATAATAAATTGAAATAATCCTTGTATGTCCACTGTACTATAGAACTTTCTTATTGATTTATTATTGAACTGCACTGTATTATCGAATAACAACAACCTGCATAAACCTTTTCATAACTGATTAGAGTGGTCCAATGAAGGCCATAAAATAAAAGTAAATAAATACTAATGAGATAAACATTAAACAGTTTTAGTTTCTTTTCATTTGCTTTTAATTACCAATATTTCTTTGTTTATGTAGTCTGTAAGTGTTTATGTACCTTAGCATGTTTTGTTGTTCTGCATTTAACCTCATATGAATCATCATGCTTTGCCACTGGATTTTGTGAGCTAAGTGTTAAAAAGCATTGCATTAGTAAGACGAAACATTTCACAAGTTGTTCACTTTGTGGAGAAGAATATTTTATCAGCGGTAATTTCAGCTAATGGGTGATCATTTATGTTAGAGTTTTTTGGGTATTTATTAGCATGTGTGAATGTTACGTTCAGCCAGATTGAAGAAAAGTAGAGGACTGTTGGTTTCAGTTAACTTAAAATTTGTGGGTGCAGTAAATTTAAGGGAGACATATAGGAGTATTGTCAGTCTGCATCACTGAACACGGGCAGTTAGAGCTCAGTAGAGATTCGAGGAGGTACGGTTTCAAATGATAGTTTTATTTTGTAATGTCCTCTGATCCATTATCACCACAGTATTTTGCCATTATCTTTAGGTGATACCTACAAAATTGGTATATTTGCTGCATCCTGCCTTCTCCATACTGTGATCTCTGCATGCTCCTTTCCTCCACTACCCAGGTGCATGACACATCAGTTGGAGTGGTTGGGGTGTTCATCATGGAAGGCTGGTCATGAACCCTAGTCTCTCAGTGATTCTGTAGCCCCAGTTGCATGAGGAAATGGCTCTAAGGTGATGCTGTTATTTTAGTTGGCTGCGTGTTGGGTTCCAAGCTTTGATTTGCCTGGAGTTGTTGTCTCTGTTGATCAGCCCATTGGCCATTCAAATTTCAATAGCCTCCCACACAACAGAGTCACAGAATGATGAGATCTGTCTCAAAACTACCAATTCTTCATACTTCATTGAGTCCCCTGTAGCCATTTAATGTTCTGCAACCCCAGAGTTTGCTAGATGAACAAGTTCAGTGTGTCCTGATTGACTGCAGGGGACTCAACAATGTGTGAAGAAACATGTATTAAGACAGACCTTGTCATTCTAGGACTGAGTTCTCATGGGGGCTTTCGAAATTTGAGTGGCCGATGGGGTGTTCAACACACACAGTGGTTACACCCTAAGCAAAGGATATGACCCAGTGTTCAGCGAACTAAAATCACAATATTTGCCAACAGTCATTTCCAACCCTGACAGAGACGACAGAACTACTGAGGGACTGGGGTTCGTGCCCAGTGTCCAGTGATGTCCATCCCCCCATCACTCCACTTGACTCATCGTGTCATCAAGTAGGGGTGGTGGGAGAGGGGGAGGGGGTGGAGGGGGGGGGGAGATCCCAGTATAAAGAAGGCAAGTTATAGCAAAGACACTCATTCTACAGGTTCTACAGGTATCATACCTGAAGATGATGTCACGGTACACTGTCGAAATATTGTGTTACAAAGACTCCACCCTGTTGGTCACCTGAGAAGTACAAACAGTTGGTAATATGCTTCATTCAGACCATGAATGCCAAAATATCATTATGTTTACAGAATAAATGGAAAAGTATCTTGCTCACTGCCTTTTAGTATCAGTTACAAACTTTCGTATTATGATGGACAAAAGTACAACAGTTTCCAATAAAATATGTTTAATAATATATGCACATTTGTCCTTTGGGGTATTGCCTGCAACTATTTTTTAATATTTCTGAATTAGGCAGTAGGGCTGGAGAAAAAAGTATTTCCAGTACACTGTTAGCACTTCTTGAAAAGTAAAAATTAAATATGATGTACTAAAAAGACCATCTTCTAGGTATCACAACAGATGGTGCAATTTCCAGTACACTGTTAGCACTTCTTGAAAAGTAAAAATTAAATATGACGTACTAAAAAGACCATCTTCTAGGTATCACAACAGATGGTGCATCAACAGTGTTTGCACCTTATGAAGGCATAACCACTCTACTGCATAATTACTTACATAAGGACTTACTTGTGTGTTGTGTGAACCACAAAATGTAACTAGCTGTCAATGACATGATGAATGATGTGGCAGATGTGTACCATATATAGACTTTTTTAGTTTCCTTATATTCTGTGTCTTCTCAAAGTCCCAAAAATCAGAGGGTGTTTCACAAGAATTATCCTCTCCTCTATTACAAGTAGGCAATGTTTTTCACATGTATTGCGTTCCTTCATTACGTAATGCTGTTTGAGTTGTTCCAGAGAGTTGCAGTTCTCTTATCCATCTTTCTGACAAACTGTGTCATGATGGTTCCCAATCAGTTCATGACATATCTTAATTTGAAGGGTCGCTAAAACATCTCAAAAAGTGGTTGCTAATAATGGAATTAGTTATGCTTTATTAGGACCTGGAAGTTCTGCAAGTATTATCATTCTTCATGCAAAACAGAAATTCTTCAGTCCTCAAATAAAACAAGAAATTGACATGGCTGTAAGAACTCTTGAAACAGGGAAAAAATGTCTTGCTGTGCATTAGGATGATAGGACAAGACTTTGAGGAAAAGTGGGCATACAAACAAGCTGTAATTAAAGAAACATCTTGTGATGAATACAAAAAAAATTTCAGAAGAAATTTTTTCAGTCAATTTAAAGAGCCACTTTAAAGACATGGATTTCTTTTCAGGTGCAGCCATATTAAATTCAAACCCATGGTCTTCAGACAAATATCAACGTATATATTATAGTGACATGTCAGTTCTGCATTGTGTAAGAAGAATAAGTGAAAGCACATGTGCATCAGTAGTTAAAGATGTTTGAATGTATGAAGAATGTGAAGGAATGGGCAAAATGACTCAAAATTATACCTATACCTATGGCTGAATGTAAATTCAGATTTAATGTCATGAATCTAACATTGACTGATCACAGAAATCGTTTACAAATATTGACATTTTAAGAATGATTTTCCATTTCAAGAAATGGATCTCCACTACATTGCTTGGATGTAGAAAAATTTGCAGCAAGTTGGGTCAAGTCTCAGCCCCATGGCACCTTTGACAAACCAACTGGCAAACTCTCAAATCTCAGGAGCAGTCTCATTCATCTGGTCCATTCAACTAAACTCTGTTAAGTTAAAATGACAGGTACATTTTTGTAAATAAGCTTTATCTGTAATGTGCTTTTAAGACACATCAAGAACATAATCTCCTCCTGCAGGTCTGGGGTAAGAATAGGCCCGAGGTATTCCTGCCTGTCGTAAGAGGCGACTAAAAGGAGTGCCTCCCCCTCAAGGGTGGTTTGTGCCTGTGTCCGGAGACGGACGGTTAACGACTTACATTTGTGGTCATTTTGGTTTTTCGCTTCTTCTGGTTTCTTCCTTCCTTTGTTTGTTTCCTTTCTTTGTCCTTCTCCCTCTCTTACTGTCTTCTTTACTTTTTATCTTGCCTTTTTCTCCTTACCTTCTTGCCCACCCTATGGTCTCTGCCTTGGCGTTTTAGACAGTCTGTCCTTTCTCTTCCTTTTTTTCCTATTGTTCTTTCCTCCCTGTGTGTGCCTGAAGGCCAACCTACGCACTCGCACGCGTAGCCAGTGATGGGGTAATGTGTAATTCCCTGCCCTGCGTAGACAAGTAAGGCACGCACATACCCCCTGGTAAAGGCCAGGCCCAGGGAGGGGTGATTGCCTGAGCTGACACCTTCCAACCATGGCAATTGGTCCCTCCGTCCATTTCTCAGGAGGTGTGACCTGAGGTGTAAACATCCACCTAAGGTGGGAGCACCCTCTGAGAGGGTCCCCATGAGGAAGGAGTGTGCCATCGGAGATGCTGGCAATCATGGGGGTTCATCCGCAATGGATTTCCCTCCTTCTTCTCTCTCGACTTCTGCCCAAAAACGGAAACTTGACCAGCCACCAGTGACAAAAGTACTACTGCCTGCCCCAAAGTTCCTAGTAGTTTCTAGATCTGGGGACGGAAAGGATTTTTCATCTGTCAACCCTTTCGTTATTCAGAAGGGCGTAGATGCCATTGCTGGACCTGTCAAGTGTTGTACCAGGATGTGTAACGGTACCTTGTTGTTGGAAACTGAGAGCGCCTTTCAAGCACAAAAACTCCTTTGGGCCACACTCCTGTACACGTTCCCTGTCCGGGTGGAGGCTCACCGCACTTTGAATTTGTCACGTGGTGTGGTATATACTAGATCACTCGACAGATTGACTGACGAGGAGATTCAGTCTTTCCTTGCTGAGCAGGGCATGACAGCTGTCCATACGGTCATGAAAAAGGTCAACCATGACCTTGTACCGACCCAGACACTTTTTTTGACCTTTGGTAGTGTTCAGCTGCCATCGCGCATCAAAGCGGGCTATGAGGTTATCTCTGTTTGCCCCTATGTTCCGACACCTACACGCTGCTACCAGTGTCAGCGTTTTTATCACACCCGCCAGTCTTGTTCTGATGCGGCTAAATGCATCACTTGTGGCAGGGACGCCCATGAGGGTGACTGTCCACCTCCGTCTCCTCGTTGCATGAACTGTCAGGGTGGCCATGCAGCATCCTCCCGCAACTGTCCCATCTACAAGGATGAATGCTGTATACAGGAAATTCAAGTCAAAGAGAAAGTGTGCACCTCAGCTGCTCGCAAGCTATTTGCTAGTAGGAAGCCCATGCTGCTCCCAGTGGGGAAATACAGTACTGTCCTCGCCTGTCCTCAGACTACCAGGGAGGTGTCGACGCAGACATGTGATCTGACCTTTAGCGCTACGGTCGTCCATTTGGACAGTGCTAAGATTGCCCGGTCAACATCTCCTCTTCCTCCCGTCACCCATAAGACACAAGCACCTTCATCAGCTTCTGCCAAGACTAAGACCCAGAAGTCAGATGCACAGGCCTTCAAGAAGGAACCGTCCCATGAAGACTTCTTACGTACCCCGAACTCCCAGCCATCGACCAGTACTTCGACTAAACAACCTTCGAAGAAGGCTCATAGGAAGCAAAGTTCTCCTTCTCCACCACGGAGCGTTTCTTCTCCTGTGCCACCCAGCAGTTGCCGCCCCAGGCAGTCACCCGTTTCACCTGGCTACACTGCTGGTAGCCGAAAATCTGGCCGTACACTGGCGGAGGAAGCTCCCCCTCCTGGCCATATTAACAAGTTGGCCGATGAACCTATTGAACAAATGGACAATGACTCTCTGCCTATTGATAGCGGCAGCAGTGCTCACTCGAAGCCAGGCCCTCAGCGGCCTTCAAGGTGACCCCTTCTTGCTTCTCCTTTTACTTTTTCTTCTCACGATGACACTTCTTCATTGGAATATTCGTGACATTCGCTCCAACCGAGAGGACTTAAAGTTGCTGCTTCACTTGCACTGTCTGCTCGTCTAGCTCTCCAAGAAATGCAGCTATGCCCATGCGATCAAATTGACTTGGCATGCCATGTGTCTGTGCGTTTTGACCTACCCCCTGTGGCAGGTATTCCGGCTCATTTAGGGGTTATGTTGCTGGTCCGGGATGATATCTACTACGATCCCATCACATTGCACACCGACCTGCAGGCAGTTGCCGTCCGAATTACTCTCCCCAATTCTACATTTTCCATTTGTACCGTTTACACTCCATCGTCATCTGCCGTTACTAGGGCAGACATGATGCAAATTATTGATCAGCTGCCTGCACCATTTTTGTTGACTGGAGACTTCAATGCCCACCACCCCCTTTGGGGCTCTCCAGCATCCTGCCCGAGAGGCTCCCTGTTAGCAGACCTTTTCAACAACCTCAGTCTTGTCTGCCTCAATACTGGCACCCCTACCTTTCTTTCGGACACAACTCACACCTATTCCCATTTAGACCTCTCTATATGTACTACCCAACTTGCACGCCTGTTTGAGTGGTACGCACTTTCTGATAAATATTCAAATGACCACTTCCCTTGTGTTATCCATCTCCTGCATCATACCCCATCTCCATGCTCAACTAGTTGGAACATCTCCAAAGCAGACTGGGGGCTCTTCTCTTCCCTGGCGACTTTTCAGGATCAAACCTTCACAAGCCGTGATAGTCAGGTCACACACCTCACGGAAGTCATTCTCACTGCTGCTGAATATTCCATCCCTCATACTACTTCTTCTCCACTTTGCGTACCTGTGGGTAAAGGTTTTCTTCTTCATACTTATAATCGCATCCGGATTGAGGGTCTTGTTCCCACATGCTGGTGTGAATCTAGTGTTGTACCGATTCCTAAGCCAGGGAAGGACAAGCCCTCGTCTTCCAGTTATCGACCCATTTCCCTGACCAGCTGTGTCTGTAAGGTGATGGAACGAATGGTTAACTCTCGTTTGGTTTGGCTGCTCGAATCTCGACACCTACTTACCAATGTACAGTGTGGATTTTGTAGGTGCCGCTCTGCTGTTGACCATCTGGTTACCTTGTTGACCTTTCGACCTTCATTATGAATAACTTCTTGTGGAAGCGCCAGACAGTGGCTGTATTCTTTGATTTGGAGAGGGCTTACGGCACCTGTTGGAGGGCGGGCATTCTCCGCACCATGCATACATGGGGCCTTCACGATCACCTCCCTCTTATTATTCGTGCATTTTTAATGGATCGGCAGTTCAGGGTATGTGTGGGTTCTGTCCTGACCGACGCCTTTTGCCGGGAGAATGGAGTGCCACAGGCCTCAGTCCTGAGTGTCACTCTCTTCGCCATAGCGATCAATCCAATAATGGATTGCCTCCCAGCTGATGTATCAGGCTCCCTTTTTGTGGACGATTTTACCATTTATTGCAGCATGCAGCATACATGTTTCCTGGAGCACTGTCTTCAGCGTTGTCTTGACTGTCTTTACTCCTGGAGTGTCACCAATTGCTTCCGTTTTTCTGCCGAGAAGATGGTCTGTATTAACTTCTGGCACTACAAACAGTTTCTCCCACCGTCCTTACATCTCGGTCCCGTTGCTCTCCCATTCGTGGAGACAACAAAATTTTTAGGTCTTACATTTGACAGGAAACTTAGCTGGTCTCCACATGTGTCATATTTGGCTGCCCATTGTACCCATTCTCTAAATGTCCTCCATGTTCTCAGGGGTGCGACGTGGGGAGCGGATTGAACCATCCTACTTCACCTATATCGGTCGATCATCTGCTCAAGGCTGGATTATGGGAGCTTTGTATACTCCTCTGCACAGACGTCCATCTTACGCCGCCTCAACTCTATACAACATCGGGGGTCCTACACTAGTCCTGTCGAGAGTCTTCATGCTGAAGCCGCTGAATTGCCACTAACCTACCGGCGCGATATACTGCTTTGTCAGTAAGCTTGTTGGCTATTGCCAATGCCCGACCACCTGTCTTATCGTTCCTTTTCGGACGACTGTCTCAACCATCAATACGGGTTGTATGTATCTGCCCTGCTACCCCCTGGAGTTCACTTTCATCACCTCCTTCAGCACCTCGATTTTTCACTCCCTGCAACCTTTAGAGTGGGCAAGAGCCAAACACCACCTTGGCTCCAGGCTCAGGTTCGCATTCACCTTGACCTCAGCTCGCTCCCAAAGGAGGTTACCCCAGCTTCAGTATACCACTCCCAGTTTGTCGAACTTCGTTCGAAGTTCGTTAATATGATCTTCATTTATACAGATGGCTCTAAGACCACTGACGGCGTTGGGTGTTCTTTTATTGTTTGGGCACACAGTTTGAAATACTGGCTCCGTGGCTATTGTTCGGTCTTCACAGCTGAGCTATTTGCCCTCTATCAGGCTGTTCTTTGCATCCACCACCACCAACATTCTGCTTATGTCATCTGCTCTGATTCCCTGAGCGCCATCCAGAGCCTCGGTGATCCGTATCCAGTTCACCCTCTAATGCACCTGATCCAACACTCTCTTCAGCAGCTGGTGGACGATGGTTCTCTGGTTACTTTTGTGTAGGTTCTTGGCTATGTCGGTATCCCTGGGAATGAAGCTGCAGATGCCACGGCCAAGGCTGCGGTCCTCCAGCCTCAGACAGCTTCTTGTTGTGTGCCTTCATCTGATTTTAGCAGGGTCATTTGTCAGCGCATTTTATCGCTGTGGCATGCCGATTGGACTACACTTACTGAAAACAAGCTTCAGGCCTTGAAACCTCTCCCCACGGCTTGGACGACCTCTTTATGCCCTTATCAGTGGGAGGAGGTCATTTTGGTGTGGTTACGAATTGGACACTGCTGGTTCAGCTAACGGCTGCGCAGGTGCCGTTCTGCCTATGTGGGCAATTGCTGATGGTACACCGCATTTTAATGTCCTGTCTGAATTTTAATATACTGCGCATTGATCTTGGCCTGCCATGTACTCTGGATGCCATTTTAGCAGATGACCCAGGAGCAGCTGCTTGCGTTCTTCATTTTATCCACTTGACAAACCTGTCTAAGGACATTTGATTATGCTGTTTTCTTTTAATCCCTTGCCTGTTAATGTGCCTTTTATAGTGTTGTCCTTTTTAGTTGCTGTTTTAACCTTGTGCCTCGCAGTGCATTCATAACTTAGTCTGGGCGCTAATGACCATTGTAGTTGTGCGCCCTTAAACCACAAAAAAAAAAAGAACATAATCACAGATTACATGTAGGTAAGTAACAAGCTTTATAAACAAGAAAAGTGTGTACTGTATTTTCCATGTAATATATAAATATACAGGGTGGTCTGTCTGAAGTTTTGGACGAGATTATCTCGAAAACTATACATCAGATAAAAATAGTGGGTAAGAGAAGTTTGTCAGATCAAAGGGGGACATCAAATGATGCTACATGTGACCTCCAGCCCCCCTCCCCCTCCCAACCCCTTGGGTGGTGCAGGAGGCAACTTAATGGAAACACCCATTTTTTATTGCAGATTCGGATTCTCCACAAAAAAGTAATCAAGTTTTGTCTGAAACATTTTTTAAAACCATTGACAGGTGGCGCTGAAATCGAGCAAAAAGTAAAATTGGGGAAGAACTCTAATTTATTTAGAATTATCTAAGAAAGATGCATCAAATCGATAAAAAATGTGCACCAATTCTTTCGTTACGCCAAATTAAGCTATTTTTGTACAATATGTACAGTATCTTACTTTTAGCATTACCCAAGAACGACGACTTGGACATAGTAGAATGATGTTCCCATTGAGTGCTTCTTAGTGTGGGTCCTCTTGCCTCTCATATGTTGGGGTGTTTCATTAGTGTGAGTCCCCTTGCCTCTCACAATTTTGGGTGCTTACTTAATGAAATTAGCCATGAAGAAATTGTTCAAAATTATCCCCATTTGTTTCAGTGCATAAAGTCAATCATCTGCAAAAGTTGTTCACAATTTTGAGCAGATCATCCTGTGGTATGGCTGCACATGCTCTTCAAATGCATTGCTCCATATCGGCTCAGGTTGTGGGCTATCTGTCATAAACAATATTTTTTAAATAACACCATAAGAAAAAATCAGGAGATGTTAGGTCTGGTGAACATGGAGGCCACTGAATTGGTCTGCCGTGTCCTATCCACTGACCAGGGTATCGTAAATTTAAAACATTCTGCACATTTTTAGCATAATGTGGAGCTGCTCCAACCAGTTGGAACCACATTTGTTGCCTAGTTTCTAAATCAACATCTTCCATTAGCTCCAACAAATCATCATGGAGAAGCTGTAAATAAAATTCTCCAGTAACATTTCAGTCAAAAAAATACGGCCCTATCAAGTAACCATTTAAAATTCCACACCAGACCATTAATGACCATTTGTGTTGATTGTCAAAGGGTCTGTGCTAGTGTGAATTGAAAGGGGACCAATAACAAGAATCATGGCGATTGAATTCGCCATTGTTTTTGAATGTAGCTTCATCAGTGAACGCAACGTATCTAAAAAAATCATTGTCACCTCTTATCATTTTCAAAGCCCATTGGCAGAAATACATGTGTATTTGCATATCTTGCATATGTGTCAGTGTGATATGATACGCATGATATTTATGGGCCTTCAGAATCTTCAAAACAGTTGATTTCGGTATTCCAGTTTGTCTCTGAATCACACGACTACTCATTTCAGGATCCAGTTGAACACAGTCGAGCATGGTATGGGTACAAGCATCATTTTCATTGTATTCGCGATGACAAGGTGGACGGTGCATGTATCCATTTCGAGCTCATTGAGTGCAGTTTCAAAAAATGTTTTTGCTTGGATGTCGTCTGTTTGGGAAATGATCTGCATACAATTGTGCAGCTGCAGCATAATTGTTATGACATTCACCTGAAATTAACATCATATCAACAATCTCTGTAGGAGGATAGTGAGCCATGTTTCGCTAAAGAATAATTTACTTTCGTCAGTTGATGTTTACAGTTCACAATCTGAAAGTGAAGTGACATGTGATCACATTGCACCGACCTTTATACTGAGCCATAGTTCGCAGTTTGGCCATGGTAGTGCCACAGTCGGGTGAGTAATGCAATTATGAAGAGTTCCCTATCAAAATTTTAATACCGTTACGCCTCCCGCCATCAAAAACTGTGGCGGGTAGAATAAATTTTGTAAAAAATAAATTAATTTGGCGTAATGAAAGAATTGGTGCACATTTTGTATCAATTTGATGCATCCTTCTCGAATCATTCTAAATAAATTGGAGTTCTTCCCCAATTTTAATTTTTCTCGATTTCAGCACCATCTGTCAATGGTTTAAAAAAAATGTTTCAGACAAAACTTCATTACTTTTTTATGGAGAATCCGAATCTGCAATAAAAAATGGGAGTTTCCATTTAAGATTTAAAAGTTGCCCACCACCCCACCCAAGGAGGTGGGGGCTGAGGGTCACATGTAGTATCATTTGATGTCCCCCTTTGAGCTTACCCACTATTTTTACCCAATGTATAGTTTTCAAGATAATCTCACCCAAAACTTCAGATGGACCACCCTATATGTAAAATGTATAAATGTATTGTATAAACCACTGGCATGTCCCCCACCCCATGGTAAAAGCACTAATCACACACTGCAGTTTTGTGATGTATGTAGTAGGGATTGCACAGTAGCAGGACCACACACGATGCCAGGTTTGTGAGGGACAGGGACTGGCAGAAACTGATAAGGTGAAGGTTATTTTGAAAAGAAAGGTGGGGTCCAAAGAAAGGAATTTTTATGGTAAGGCCATTGCAGCAGGTGGGGATTCTGTGGTTTAGGCAGCACTTACGGAACAGGATGTCCGACTGGGTTTCAGCCAGGGTAAGTGATACTTCTTTGAACTTATGTAGAAAGATGGGTCAGGGGTCCATTGTGGTGGTATAGTATTGGGGAAATAGGAAATGGGCAAATGATGGCATTACATGGTAGTTAGGGGAACTGGGTAACAGAAAAAGACACACAAAAACATGTACAGGCACTTAAAAATACACACAAATATGTAAAAATATGTATAATCAGATATGTTCCCCCACAGAAATAATTTCACCCTCACTGACCAAAACCTCTGACCAACTGCCCAAAATTAAACCTCTCACATCAAAGATGCTAACCACTTCCTTCATTGGCTCTCCACCATCACCACCCCTTTGAATCTTCAATCCCTTCACATCAAGGTTGCCACCACTTCCCTGTACACTAAAATCACTCATGTCCATGGCCTTGCTGCTATTGAACACTATCTCCCCCAATTTCCCCCAATGTCCTTCAGGCTACTTCGTTCCTCATATACTTTACTAATTTAATCCTAACATGAGTCCCTCTCCTCTGAGGGAAAGTACAGGAACAAATCCATTTCTTAGCTATGAGCACCTGCATAGCACCCTCCTGTGTTAACCCGTTTTATATAGGCCATCTAGAGGAAACTACCTAGCACCCCAAAACACCAAGCCCCTGGTCTGGTTCAGGTTCATTGATGATATCTTCATGATCTGGACTCTGGACAAAGACATTCCTTCACAACCTCAACACTTTTTCTCCCATATGCTTCACTTGGTATTCTTCAACCTGGTGTGCCACCTCCTTGGACATTGACCTCTTCCTCTCTATTGGCTCCAGGCATACCTTTGTCAATGTCAAACACAACAACCACCAACAGTACCTGCATATCAACAGCTGTCATCCCTCCCATGCTAAAACGTTCCTCCCATACAGCCTGTGTAACTGGTGATGATGTATCTGTAATGACAAAAATCTCATTGCCCAGTAGTCTGAGGTATTCACAAAGGACTTCACAGACAGGCACTATCCCCTACATCTCATCAACAAACAGAATTCCCTTGCCATATCCCCACATACACCCAATCATTACATACACCCAATCATTCCACTCCCCCCCCCCCCCCCCCTGCAAGAACCAGCTACAAAGGAGTGCCCTTTTGTTACCTTGTAACACCCCAGACTGGAACAACAGAACAACATCCTCCATCAGGGCTTCATCTACCATCATGCTCTGAAATGAGGGACATTCAGCCTAAGATCCTTCCACCCCTCCTGTAGTGGTGTTCCATTACACATCCAACCTCCACAACATCCTAGTCCATCCCTTTACCAATTCCAGTCCCAACACCCTTGCCACAGAGGACATATCTCTGTGGAAGACCCAGGTGCAAGACCTGCCCAATCCACATACCCAGCACATCTTATTCCAGTCCTGTCACAGGCTTATGCTACCCCCGTCACCTGTGAAAGCAGTCATGTCATATAGCAGTTCTGCTGCCATCATTGCACAGCTTTTTATGTTGGTATGACCACCAACTAGCTTCCACCAGTATGAATGGTCACTGCCAAAGTGTGGCCAAGAGCCAAGTCGACCACCTTGTTGCAAAATATGCAGCTCAACATAGTAAGTTTGATTTCAGTGGGTGAGTCACAATCCAGGCCATACAGATCCTTCCTACAACCACCAGCTTTTCTGAATTACAGGCTGCACTTCAGCCTTACAACATGTTCTCTGCTCCTGAAATTATTCTGGACCCAGCCTACAATAACCTACTGACCCGACAGTCTCCAGCCAACAGTTTCACCTTCTGCCAGTTTACATCCTCTCAGCCTCACTGTGCACCACTTTCTGCCAACTAACACACTAATCTTTTCCCCTTTCCCATTGTCTCACCACATATTCACAGTGACACTTTCTGTCACACTTAAGTTTTCTAATGTTGGTGTTTACCAGTTGTAAGAAAAGTTTGAATACTGTATAGAGGATATCATTAAAATACAATGGCAACTGAATTATTTCTAAATGTCTGCTAGAAAACTCTTGGGATGGTGATGGGAACATCTTAAACTTCAATGAGAACTTGTAATTGGATAGCACCAATCATTTCTGTTTTGTATTTTTGTTTTCTTCATAATACCAGTACTTACAACAACCACAGCTATTTACTCTATAAAAAATATTTTGCAAGTGCTAAGTTCTACAACATGCGAACAAGTGGCAGTTCAGATGTCATGTGACATCTTAGCTGCAGTGAGCAGGAATCTTTGTGCCAACTGCAGAAAGTTGCTCACTGTATCCAAATGCACAACCTTCCATGTGAAAGGGGCCTAAGACTCTGTGCTTGCACAGATTCACTATCATTACCACATGGAGAGGCAGAAACATGAAGGAAATTGTACTGAGCCATCAACCTTCTTTAGTCTCTCTCTCTCTCTCTCTCTCTCTCTCTCTCTCTCTCTCTCTCTCTCTCTCTCTCTCTCTCTCTCTCTTCCCCCCCCCCCTACCAACCCCTTCAATAGTAGTACAGTGCTTAATGCCATTTCAAAATATGTGGTGGTGATTAAAATTGTTTAAACAATGTGAAAAAGGTATACACTTACATAAAACAACAATACTGCAAACATGAACTAATGTTTGTGAGTACCCATTAAAATTTTATAAAAGCCTCATACTTATGTTCTTTATATGTCTGCCTATGGATTGGGTATGGAACTAAAATATTCATTGCAAGAAAAACTATGCTGAAGTATAATAAAGTCCACAAATTTACTTGCATTCAAAAATTTTCAGATGTGTTGCCACGTTGAGCAAGTGAAAAGAATTAACATATTTCTAAAAAAAAAAAAGTCATGCTTGCATAAATAAACTGTTACATGAGAAATATTCATTATTAGTCATTTAACATCAGTTACTGGATAAAGGTTACCTCTGGACTTGTCTGTATATGTGTCTTCACTTACATGCATCCTAGTTAATATCATATGTTTTCTAATGACATTAGTCCACCTTCAATCAGGTTGTTTCAGTCTTTACATGGAAATCAGTATAGAATGCCCTTGACATCTGCCATCTACTCACCTGGCTACATGTCATGCCCACCTCCATTTCATTTTTACTGCACTCATAATTATTTCTTAAACTTAATTCTGTTCTCTGATAAATTTGTTTGTTTTCTTGTATTTCCTTGTTATGTGGAACATGCTTCTGTCCATTATTTCAACACAGGAAATAGTATTTTAAGAGTACAAAACCCTGTGGCCAACTTAAGAATGACAAGATGGTATCTTGAGGAGAAAGTCATAAGCTATACTTTCATATGGACATGCCACCATTACAATCATCATAATGTGGATGGTACATTACCTCAACATGTCTGAATCATTTTGACGATAATGTTATGGGAGGTATGTTCCTTGTTTTAAATACATGTTGATAACTACAGTATAAACTCCAGTAATTCTGCCTGCTCATATAACATTCTTTTAGTATCTCCTAGACTGAGAGTGTGTAAACTAAGTGTAGAAACACTAAATCAAAATACTTATTCTGAATAAGAATTAAAGGGTTCTAATAAGATACTAGTAGTATTAGTAGTAGTAGTAGTAGTAGTAGTAGTAGTAGTAGTAGTAGTAACAGTAGTAGTAGTTTTATTCATCCATAGACCTCTTTTACAAGGATACTGAAAACTCTTAGTATTAGAATTTAAGAAAAAAAAAAGTAATTCACATATATGGACATCTACATACTTACAGGTCTAGTATGACAACAATGGGACTAGTAGTCAAGCATGGTCTTATAGTAGGAACCATACCAGCATTCACCTGAAGTAATTTAAGGAAACCACATAAAACTTAAATCATGATGGCTAGATGAAGACTGGAGCATCTACTCTCCTGAATACAGGGGCATACTGTTCAAAGCAGCGCTGCCTCACTCGGTTTACCTCTAGTGTACAATAATGTTTTGCAAGCAAGTTATTTAAATAATCCAAACAATCCTTCAATGTATAGAATGTATTGCTTAATGTGTAGTTTTTAACTGCCATTTTCAGTGAATTGTTTTAACAATTTCTTTAATATTCTTTTACAATTTATTGTACAGATTTACTTCTTGGTAGAAAACCCTATTCTGAGCTTTATGTTTATTCTTTCTTGGTAAATGTAAGTTCAGCCCAGATTTTGTTTCATGGTCATGGACGAGCTGGTTTTGCAGCAATTATCAATGTTAATTCTGATGTGTACAATTAATTGGTAAATATATCCACAGGGTGGAGTTAAACTCCCAGTATTTCGAAAGACCTTTGCAAAGAGCTCGATTGCTATTTTTGGTTATTATTCTTATGGCCCTTTTCTGCAGTTTGAAAATTGTGTTCCTATTTTGTGCAGTTGTTCCCCAGAAAAGAATGCCATAACTAAGAACTGAGTGTACATGTACATAGCATATAACTAAAAGACACTGATTGTTTATGCACTGATGTCAGGACTAGGGTCACAACATGCTGATGACATTTTGTTTGAAAGTATCTTCATGTGCCCACACCATTTCAGCTCCAAATCAACATTCATTTCTAGAAATTTTGCATTTGTTATATAGTCTATAGTGGTGCAATCTACATTTAATTTAGCTGTCATTTTCCCTCCTCAAATTAAAATCAATTGTATTAGTTTTCTTTACACTCAATGTCACTTTGTTGCTTATTAACCGACTGTAAACTTCTTTGAGGGTTCCATTTGCTTTTCTGCAAACAGTTCTCTTTTTTCCTCTGTGACTATAATATTGCTGTCATCAGCAAAGTGAATTCTTTTCTCTGTGACTAACACTACAAGCAGAATGATTAAGAAGAATGACAATGAATGATTTTCCAGAAATTGAGAACCTAATCCAAAATGCTTAAATATGGGAGTGTACATCATCTGAATATGAGATCATTGTTCCTAATCAGTAGGCAGCCTGATTCAGTGTACAAAAATTATAAATTACATTTTATACTGAATGCAGCAAAGAAAGATCACACTCTTAACTTGTACAACAATATAAACTTAATGAAACTAGGATATAAAGATAATCTTCTGAGCTATTAATTTGTATAAATATTTGAAAAAAACTATTTCAGCTTCTCCCATTGGAAAACAGCATGAAATCACCAGGAAGTTTTGTTGGTCCACTGGGTGTGCTTAACAGAGCTATGGTTATCATCATATTTCTCTTTATTGTAATTGGATTATTTGGCTACATGAAATATGGAAATGAAGCAGAAGGAAGCATAACACTTAATCTGCCAGCTGATGAAATGTGAGTAATAAGCTAAAGTGTCATTTTTGTATGCTCTTCTTTATTATGTATTCAAAAGTGTTTTTTTCCCTTCATGATTATCCACACACATGAGCAGGGGCAAGTTGATGTCAAAAATTGAATTTGATTGTTTTAGCAGCAGGATATCAAACACAGTACAAAACAGAGTGCAAACTTCTTACTCAAATCTTCAGTGACATCAGTCCATGTACAAAAGTATGTTACTAAACCAAACAGAAAAGGCAATGTCTGTGAAACATGATTTGTAAACAAGAACAATTTGGGAGAAATTAAGATCACAGAACAAAATATGAGATGGCATCACATTGTTAAGATACACACATCTGAAGGGTTGCGTGAGCCTCACATGGGGAATATAAAAACATGTCAGCATTAAAGTTAAGAAATGAGGTATCTTGCTTCAAAACTGGCCATGTCACAAAATTTATGAAATGAGTTAAAGTTATAAATTGAAAGTATATCACTATCAGGTGAAACAAGATTATGCTTTGAAATCAACCATGTCTCCATGTTACAGAACACTCAGTTCTTAGTCATTCAGCACAATGGACCAAAACTTGCAGGCAGTGGATTAATAACCAGGGACATCAAGGTATAAGCAACAGTCTTCAGTTCACAGCACCTTTGTCTGCAATTTTGTGGTGCTAGATTCTGCAGAAATGTGACAGATCAGCAGGCAAAATAATTCCTTATGTTGTACAATCTTTAAAGTTATAGTATTTCATTTATATGTTGGCAATATGAATCTTTTGCATTAATTTCCATATTCATGGGCTTTTTACCATAATAGGATGAAAGAAATCCTATTTTGTAAGACCCTGTATTGTGACATTACTGTGTACTGTAATAGGTACACTGGTAATGAAAGATCCAATGTCATCTCTGAAGTATGTGTCAGTGGTTCAATGTAATGCCTGATATTGTAATCTACATGAGAGCAATTTGAAGACTTAAAATATTACACAGCAAGTGTGAACAGTGCCTATCATAATAATGATTATGTTTAAATAATTTATTATTTGCAGGTCATTTTATTTATATCGTGTTGAGAATCTAACTGAAATACAACATTTTAGTGAGAGAAATCCTATTTTGTATTCTCAGTTTTTCAATGTTTTTATTGATATGTTGATATCCAGTTTATGCTGACACACTTTTTTTATTGCTAGAGGGAAATTAATTACAATGTCACTTCATTTTCATTTAACTGTTTTTCTTAAGGTTCCAAAATTTAAAGAGTACAGTTTCACTAAAAAAAGTAGAATTATATAAAACTGCAATAAAAACAATCAAGTCAAAATTTAAATTATCAAAAAAATGGGTTCATTAGGATTTAGATCTCACAAAACAATAGAACTGTAATATTAAATCATTATGGATAGAACTATGAAAGAAAAACATTTGTGACTGTCATTGTTTTGTATCTAGTGGTTTCTCATCCACTGTAAATGTCTCCAGTTTCAATACTACACACCTCAAACATTGGCTTGCTATTAATTTATGAAGAAATGTTATGCACACGCCAGTGCTTCATTCAGAAAGAATTGTGGCATTAGTTTCGGAATGCAATGATGATGGTCCTCTCTCATCTACATCTGTAAACCTGTTCCACTTTACTCATCCTGTAAAAAAATTAAATGAAATAAAATAAAAAATAAAAATAGTTAGCTGAAATTACAATCCACAGCAGTCCCCTGCTTTGAGATATACTTCAAAATGTCTCCAATTAGGCACCATAAAAGCCATCGCCTATGCAAAGAGCAACGAGAATACAAGCAGTATTTTGTTCCCATGGTCAATATATTTAGGAGAAAAATGGGTTCCAATACAGCAGTAAGTTAGCTGCACATCAGAGATCAATCAGTATTTTCTGAAGACACTGGTCAGGACCTGACAAAATAACTGAAAGGATATGGCCAAGTTGCCAAATAGAGCATATCAGATGAAGAGAAAGTCAGTAGCTGGGGTAAATTCCATATATGACATAGATGACAAAATCTTACACTTGATGAAAAGTCAAAGAAGACATGTGCCAAGCTCATCTTGTAAAGGATTTTCCAACAAAAGAGGAATTCATGAAATGGTGCCAGCACACCAAGGAAATGCAACAGAAGGGAGTCCCAAACAAGGTCCCTATGGCAGTCGTGGAAGACCACCATGATCTTGCCACTCTCTACACTTGGATGTGACAGAAACAATAGATCTCTCATACCAGCTGATTGTGCCAGAAGAGAGAACTTGGCCAACTTGGTCTTATGCCACAGTCATCAGTTGACAACCCAGCTTCTGAGTAATGCAGAGACAACCATGTCCTATGTCAAATATTATGTCCTGCAGAACAGACATTTGGAAGACAGAGGACAACATGCTGAAACGTTCCCACTGTAGGTACCCTGGATATGGTTTATGCAACTGCAGTGAGAGAAAACGCGTTTTTGATGACTACTACACTGCCAGATGCCAACCATCACAAGAGTTTTATTCATGGCCATCAACTGGATACTACTATAGTTGATGGGGGGAGGAGGGGGGGGGGCGTGAAGTCCTGGACAACACATTCACCAACAACCTGTAGCCACTCCCCGTCACCATACAAAGGTACCAGTTGCTTGCCTTTCCATTGTATTCAGGAAAACTAAGTGAGGTGACAATCAATGGAGGTGAGGCTGCCACAGATGAACATTCTCCATGGATGACAGTCACCAAGATGTCAGGAAATAATTGTTATTGGTATCATCTCATCATAGTCATTGATGGTGGCCAATGTCTCCAGGCACTAGTCAACTAAGTGGCTTCATTGCCTGTAATGTCAAAAGCTTATCATATCCAGGTAAAAAAGACAATGTCCTGTGATAGGAAAGTGATTGTGCTGAAAGTCACAAATGTGAAATAACCCTTCAATTTTGTCATTTCATCAGAATGTAGTCATGATATTATTCTCAGACGGACACCATTGGACCTTCAGAGAGCCCTTTTTCCTCTCCTTCTGGTCTTTGTGAAGGAGGATGACATGGCATTTCTGCATTGACTACTGATACCTCAACAAAGTCTCAAAAAACAAAAAAAGTCTACCTATTGCCATGTATTCCTGACACATTACTGCTTGACTGCCTGACAAACGTGTTGACTTGTGTTCAAACTGTAAACCTTTGCCTCAATCCAAAAAAAGTACTTCTTTGAAACCCACGAAAGAAACATTTTGGTACACTTAGTGAACGGTGACAAAATCCAGAGAAAATAATATCAGCCACAAGATGATGTCAGATTTTTCTGGGACAAGTTACCAGAAAGATATTTCATTGTGCTTAGGGAGCTGCTATCATCATCTCCCATCCTACCATTGTATGACAACTATACCAAAACAGAACTTCACCCTGGCACTAGTGGTTACGGGGTACCAACTAATAAACCTTCTGTAAGAAGAACTATGTTTCAACAGGGTAGATATGGTTGCTCACTATCCCAGCTCAATAAATGCCAGCTACCCTGAAGTTTTTCCATGATTCTCCGACATCTGGTTACCTGGGATTCATGAAGACCCTAGACAGGATCAGACACAGATACATCTGACCAGGTGTCTACCATTCCATTAGACACTAGGTGAGCCACTGTAAGTAATGTCAGTGATAGGAGCATGTGCCACAGTTACTTCTAGGGCATCTGGTATCAATTCCTTCTGCAACTGCACTATTACATTAAATTGGAATCCACCTCTTGGGGAGGTTATTCAAGTCAACAAACAAGACTTCCTGGATAATGGTCTGCACTGACGAGCTCACCTGTGACGCTGTCACAAAAGCTGTGGTGATTGTTGAAGCTCCAGATTTCTTTTGACATCATTTTGAGGCACAGAGCACCCGTTGTGATGATACTTCGTCATGGAAATGTGTTCCATTGAGACTAGTACCAGAGATAATTTCACATTACATCACTACACACAGAATAGCTGCCTACCACTGAAACTTTACCTGTGATTACTTGAACCTTTGGCAACTGGGCTATGCACGGCTCTTTTTAAATATAATGTCTCAATGGAATCATAGAATTACATGTGCTGTCATGCCCAGCAGGTAACATGCTGAAAATAGTAACCTGATGCTGTGATCCTGTAGTCAAATAGTCTATGCATAGGCTAGAATTGTGAACTGATAAAATAAACACATATTAAATAAAAGATAAATGAATAATTAATAAAACTGGTTCTATTATAACATATAAAATAGATGCAGTCAACACTCAAGAATTATGTTTATTCAAATAAGCCACATCAAATAATGGAAAGTGGTGTTACAGTTACCATTCATAAAATGGCCAGGAAGATAACCTCATGAAAATGCAATGAAGTTGTGTTAATTGTAGTGTCCCACCCCTAGGACAAGAGTGTGCCCTGAACCTCTGTATGCTCCTTCACCCTCTTTGACAAGGCTGTTGGCAGAATGAGGTGACTTCTTATGGTGGAAGCCTTTGGTTGCCGATGCTAATTATTAATGAGAATCTTAGCTTCAGCAATTACAAAACCCGATACACAAAAAACATGTCTGACTGAGAGTGTTCAGGACATTAAATGACAGAATGTAGATACATGTGTTAAAGGTACAAAACATTATCCTCCTGAGAGGCAGGAAGAGCATGCTGATTATTAAGGGAACAATGGGGAAGTGCACCTCAATTGCCACATCTGAAAAAGAATGGCAACAATACTTCAGTGGTCCCTAGACTAGTAAGAACGAAAATCCAGATGTAGGTAACACAGCAGATGTGAATATTTATGTAGGTCACATAATAGTTGGATTAAATACAACTTCATCAACACTAAGGAAAACAAAAACGTTGTGATGTGAAGATCTATAAATTATGAATAGTTTAAGCATGCATAAAAAACAGAAAGATTTATAAATCATTTAAACTGTTGTTGGAAATAAGGACTTAGGCCACAATAATAGTATATGGCAACAGTTCATCCTATATTTGGAAAATGAGATGAAAAAAAATTGCAAATTGCAGGGGTGCAAGCTTGCAATGTACAGCACATGAAACATATACAAGGATATTACAGAGAATAGTTGGTGTAAATGCAGATGTGATTCACAAAGGCAGAAATGCATAGATTGTTTTTCTACCATAACTTAATTAACAGAAAAACATTAAAAATTTGCAATACAATGTTTTATTGACTTTGAAAGATCATTTGGCAAAATATTGAGGCCAAATTACTTCAGGTCATCTGGGAAAAGGGTCTTCTTCAGCATTTACTAATTTGTAAAATGTGTATTTCAGAACGTATGTTAAAAATTTAAACAGACTTATACATGCTGAAATGATAAAAGAACTTATACTAGAGTGCCCTCTGTCATCCACTACCTTTAATTCACATATTAATGATGCTGTCATTAAGAAAACACACGAGGCAGTGAAAGAGCAGTGCAACTGCTCACTTATGTGATTCTGATACTTTTCAGAGCTCCAAAATGTATGTGCCACCAGTAAAAATAATTCAGTATGAGCAATAACAGTGTATTTTCATATTTAGTTGAAACCAGTATCTTGACATACTAACCATGTATGACACACATTTGTATGGCCATAGGAAAGGGCAGAGGCGCAGTTCTAGAAATATTACTGCTTTACTTTATATTTGTAATGGCATTAACACAAATCATACATTTTTTTTCTCTGTTGCAGACTTGCACAAGCTGTGAAGATAATGCTGGCTGTCTCCATTTTTATATCACACAGCCTACAAAATTATGTTAATATTGACATCTTATGGAACAGTTATTTGAGTGAGAAGTTTGAGAAACATCCTCATAAGATTATATTTGAGTATATAGTTCGTATTAGTCTTGTCACTATTACATGTGAGTATTGTATATACATAGCAAAAAGTAAACTTAGAGCTTAGTGCCATACAGTTAAGATACATAAAGATTAAGTGATACAGTAGGTGAGTTGAATAAATGAATAAACTCTTCATCAGTAAATTATGGTTACCTGTAGTTTCAGTAAATCACTTCACTTACTAGTCAGGATGGTTTACTTAAATGCATAGGCTTCTGCACCCAGAGTCAGTTCAAATGGTTCAAATGGCTCTGAGCACTATGGGACTCAACTTCTGAGGTCATTAGTCCCCTAGAACTTAGAACTAGTTAAACCTAACTAACCTAAGGACATCACACACATCCATGCCCGAGGCAGGATTTGAACCTGCGACCATAGCGGTCGCGCGGTTCCAGACTGTAGCGCCTAGAACCGCTCGGCCACCCTGGCCGGCCCAGAGTCAGTTAACGTAGGAGTTGTAGGTAGTGGGGAGGGGGCATGGTAGTTATGACGATAAATAATCACTCGCACTCCCATCACTTACTATGAATACTTTTATCCTCACAGCATGTATGCAATGCATGTAGCATAGAGTGCATGCTACAGAGAACTGATCTGGCAGCAATACAATTGTTCTTGCTGTGGTAGGGCAGTGATGCTATTGGGGGGGGGTAGAGCCAGTGGTTCTATGTCCCCACAGAGTTTTCTGTGTACGGTATGATGTCTTTCCTCATTTTCTTGCCCTTGTTCCTTATCTTCATGGGGTCAGCATTTTAACCTGTACTTGAACAATGTGAGTGGTAGAGAATGGCCTGATACCCTTGCTATCATCAACCACCCCCACCCCCCCTTTGACCCCCCCTTTGACCCCTTCTGCAAGACTAAATTTGTGGGCATGCCCTCTCAGTCTGCATCTACAGTGTGAGAACGCTTTAAAATTGTTTGGAAATCATGTAACTGAAGTAGGACTTGGACACCAGCTCACCCAGTTGGATGCAGTAACCTGCCTTAAAGCCAGATCCAGGCTGGCCGGCAACCCATTCCTCATCATTAACCCACCAGGGGGATTCAATCCAAATCATGGAAGTTGGCTGCTAACAAGCATGGCTATCCAGATGGGCCAGTAAGGTAATATGTTATAAGATAAAATAACTGTCACTGAATAAGACCAAGGTTTTGATTGCATTTGCAATGGACTTCCTCTGGGACTGCTAGTACATTTTTTCAGAGTCTGTGGGCTGCACAGTACACCATGACCCAGAGGAATTATACCGCAGACATGGCTGAAATGTCAATTTATTCATTGACAGTTAGTTTACAATATCAAACGCTAATGTACTCAGAAAAAGTATGTCAGGATGGTTCCTTCAAAAAAGATAACAGATGTCATCCTTCTGTGTCTGAACTAATGCCCAACCATAGATGATGATATTGCCATATTATTTATTGCCCATTGCTTGCATTTTCACTCCCTATGTTGATGATTTTACCTACTACTTATAAGCTAGTTTAGCTTGATTTTATTTAATTATTTACTAAAAATGCTTGGTTATAAAATTTTTGTTTTTTGTAGTTCTGTTGGCAGCTGCTGTTCCAAATCTGGAGCTGTTTATATCTCTGTTTGGATCCCTCTGTCTGTCAGCTATTGGAATTGCTTTCCCAGCAATAATACAAAGCTGCATCATCTGGAAGAGCAGAAGTGGAAAACTTAAATTTGTCTTGAGAAATATGAAGAACATCTTTCTGGTCTCATTTGCTTCTTTGGGTCTTGTTGTTGGGACATATATATCGATATCTGATATTATCAAAAAATTTAGCTAAGTAAGTGCAACACCAGGTCTCATAAAGTCAGTGATATTACTAATGCCAAGTTGTAAAGCTAGAAAGAGTTAGCAACAGTGGCTATTACCAGTTAGATAAACCTTGTGTGCTTTTTACTTAGTCATCAGAAGAATGGATGAGAAGGACAAAATTGATACTAATTACTACTTAATTAAGCAACATAATAGATTTCTACTGGAATACTATCTCACATGCTTGTCCTTTAGACCTAAGATTTTTTTGTCTGTTCAGTGACAAAATATTTTTACTAAAGTGATACAATTTTCAGATGTAGTCAATGTGAAGTTTTGAGACATATACCAAAACTCTCAATCAAAAATATGTACTGTGAAGTACATGTGAGAAAGCATTCATTACAAAGTCACTTGAAAATAAATCTATCATTGCTGTAGGCAAATAAAATTGAAAATGCTTGCTGTTGCAAAAGAGATCCTGATCAAGTAAGCTGTCAACAGAAATAAGAAACTGCTTCTTAGTATAAATTTACAGTGAACCTTGACAGTTCAAAATGAATCTCTTCGGTTGTTAGATGAGCAATATCGTTTAGTTAAGATGGTCCTGAAATTAATTAAAAGTGAACTGAGATGTTTTGTATTTATGCATTCTTCCACATTAGAACAAACCGGTTCTAGTTGCAATGTCCTGTGACTCTCATGTATTACAGTTAGTACTATGACGAAGAAACAAGGAAAACATTTTCAGCATATAGATCCACTCTCTCTGCTAACAATACACAAAATGTAATGAACAGACAATGAATGGAATGCATGGAGAGGTAACTGGAAAATTTTTATGTTGTCCTTACACCAAATACAACATTAAGAGACAGAGACATAATTGGAACTATGGTGACAGATGAATTTTATAAAAGTACCTATCTAAAGATATATCTGTTTACGTTGTAAATTGTGTGTGCTTTTTTATTCTTGAACATGACAAATTTTACACAACTATTAATGTGCAATGATCCTGTTGCCATCAAAGAGTTACTGATGTGCGTTTTATACTTTACTGCATGTCTAATAAATGATACATGTTGTTCCTAATTTTAAAAAATCGTATTTGTAATGATCTTATTTAATGTTAAATACCAATATCAATTTTCAGTTTTAGCAGAATGAATACTAAAGAGTTCATTAAAACTGCTAATAATACACTGTGGTGTTAATTTTTCATCTCATGTTAGTGATGCCATCATTAACTGTTCAATATTTTGACTGATAACTTACCTGTTTCATATTTCTCTAAGTAAACATGTTCAGATGTACAACCCTTAGCTTGCCTATATTTTTGATGGGCAGGATCTTTACCTCATTTGCCAAAACATAGTCAGTGTTTCAGAAACGGATAGAAAAGTGGCCCTGTCTGAGAAATTGTGCATAGAAATGATATATATAATATAAATAGCCCTATTTTCGTGTTTGGGTTCAGCTTTGAAAGTTCCTGAGAGCATTAACAGGGTCGAAGTAATTTGACCAGTTGACCTGATAACCAGTAATGCCAATCTGCAATTGTTATCAGTAACAGAATATTTGACATTGATCTTTATGTTGGTGCACATATCATTATAATGTAAATGATGTATCCTAATCTTAGAGAGCTAAAAAGCAAAGTTGCTGGACTACTTTTCTGTTTATACAATGTACATTGAAAAAGAAAGGTGTGTTACATTTGGTTTGTATCCTGTAAATATAGAAATCCAACAGCTAAATGGAAGACTATGCATTGAAAGCCTATTTCTTAGGATAAATAAGGAGAAAAGAAGAATTGTCACATGTTTGAAAATAATGAAGTTCAGTACTTTCTGCTTAGAATAACAGCTTGAAACCTATGTATAATAACTGTTGCCACTGAAGGTCATTTATAATAATTGCATTATAGAGATCACCAATGGGAAGTTTTCATGTTGTTGTTGTTGTGACCTTCAGTCCTGAGACTGGTTTGATGCAGCTCTCCATGCTACTCTATCCTCTGCAAGCCTCTTCATCTCCCAGTACCTACTGCAGCCTACATTGTTCTGAATCTGCTTAGTGTATTCATCTCTTGGTCTCCCTCTATGATTTTTACCCTCCACACTGCCCTCCAGCACTAAATTGGTGTCCCTTGATGCCTCAGAACATGTCCTACCAACTGATCCCTTCTTCTAGTCAAGTTGTGCCACAAACTCCTCTTCTCCCCAATTCTATTCAGTACCTCCTCATTAGTTATGTGATCTACCCATATAATCTTCAGCATTCTTCTGTAACACTACATTTCAAAAGCTTCTATTCTCTTCTTGTCTAAACTATTTATCGTCCATGTTTCACTTCCAGACATGGCTACACTCCATACAAATACTTTCAAAAATGACTTCCTAACACTTAAATCTATACTTGATGTTAACAAATTCCTCTTCTTCAGAAACACTTTCCTTGCAATTGCCATTCTACATTTTATATCTTCTCTACTTCAACCATCATCAGTTATTTTGCTCCCCAAATAGCAAAACTCCTTTACTACTTTACGTGTCTCATTTCCTAATCTAATTCCCTCAGAATCGCCCGAGTTAACTCGACTACATTCCATTATCCTCTTTTTGCTTTTGTTGATGTTAATCTTATATCCTCCTTCCAAGACACTGTCCATTCCGTCCAACTGCTCTTCCAAGTCCTTTGCTGTCTCTGAAAGAATGACAATGTCATTGGCGAACCTTAAGGTTTATAATTCTTCTCCATGGATTTTAATACCTAGTCCAAATTTTTCTTTTGTTTCCTTCACTGCTTGCTCAATATACAGATTGAATAGCATTGGGGAGAGGCTACAACCCTGTCTCACTCCCTTCCCATCCACTGCTTCCCTTTCATGTCCCTCAACTCTTATAACTGCCATCTGGTTTCTGTACAAATTGTAAATAGCCTTTCTCTCCCTGTATTTTACCCCTGCCACCTTCAGATTTTGAAAGAGAGTATTCCAGTCAACATTGCCAAAAGCTTTCTCTAAGTCTACAAATGCTAGAAATGTAGGTTTGCCTTTCCTTAATCTTTCTTCTAAGATAAGTCATAGGGTCAGTATTGCCTCATGTGTTCCAACATTTCTACGGAATCCAAACTGATCTTCCCCGAGGTCAGCTTCTAGCAGTTTTTCCATTCGACTGTATAGAATTTGCGTTAGTATTTGGCAGTTGTGACTTATTAAACTGATAGTTCGGTAATTTTCACATCTGTCAACACCTGCTTTCTTTGGGATTGGAATTATTATATTCTTCTTGAAGTCTGAGGGTATTTCGCCTGTCTCATACATTTTGCTCACCAGATGGTAGAGTTTTGTCAGGACTGGCTCTCCCAAGGCTGTCAGTAGTTCTAATGGAATGTTGTCTTTCTTCATGCAATATCATATCTCCCATTTCATCTTCATCTACATCCTCTTCCATTTCCATAATATTGTCCTCAAGAACATCGCCCCTGCATAGACCCTCTATATACTCCTTCCACCTTTCTGATTTCCCTTCTTTGCTTAGAACTGGGTTTCCATCTGAGCTCTTGATATTCATGCAAGTGGTTCTCTTTTCTCCAAAGGTCTCTTTAATTTTCCTGTTGGCAGTATCTATCTTACCCCTCATGAGATAAGCCTCTACATCCTTACATTTGTCCTCTAGCCATGCCTGCTTAGCCATTTTGCACTTCCTGTCGATCTCATTTCTGAGACATTTGTATTCCTTTTTGCCTGCTTCACTTGCGGCATTTTTGTATTTTCTCCTTTCATCAATTAAATTCAGTATCTCTTCTGTTACCCAAGGATTTCTACTAGCCCTCGTCTTTTTACCTACTTGATCCTCTGCTGCCTTCACTATTTCATTCCTCAAAGCTACCCATTCTTCTTCTACTGTATTTCTTTCCCCTGTTCCTGTTAATTGTTCCCTTATGCTCTCCCTGAAACTCTGTACAACCTCTGGTTCTTTCAGTTTATCCAGGTCCCATCTCCTCAAATTCACACCTTTTTGCAGTTTCTTCAGTTTTAATCTACAGTTCATAACCAATAGATTGTGGTCAGAGTCCACATCTGCCCCTGGAAATGTCTTACAATTTAAAACCTGGTTCCTAAATCCCTGTCTTACCATTATGTAATCTATCTGATACCTTCTAGTATCTCCAGGCTTCTCCCATGTACACAACCTCCTTTCATGATTCTTGAACCAAGTGTTAGCTATGATTAAATTATGGTCTGTGCAAAATTCTACCAAGTGGCTTCCTCTTTCATTTCTTACCACCAATCCATATTCGCCTACTATATTTCCTTCTCTTCCTTTTCCTACTAACGAATTCCAGTCACCCATGACTATTAAATTTCTGTCTCCCTTTGCTATCTGAATAATTTCTTTTATCTCATCATACATTTCTTCAATTTCTTCATCATCTGCAGAGCTAGTTGCATATAAACTTGTACTACTGTAGTAGGTGTGGGCTTCGAGTCCATCTTGGCCACAATAATGCGTTCACTATGCTGTTTGTAGTAGCTTACCCACAGTCCTATTTTCCTATTCATTATTAAACCTACTCCTGTATTACCCCCATTTGATTTTGTATTTATAACCCTGTATTCACCTGACCAAAAGTCGTGTTCCTCCTGTCACCGAACTTCACTAATTCCCACTATATCTAACTTTAACCTATCCATTTCCCTTTTTAAATTTTCTAACCTACCTGCCTGATTAAGGGATCTGACATTCTACGCTCCGATCCGTAGAACGCCAGTTTTCTTTCTTCTGATAAGGACATCCTCTTGAGTAGTCCCCCCCAGAGATCTGAATGGGGGACTGTTTTACCTCCAGAATATTTTACCCAAGAGGATGACATCATCATTTAACCATACAGTGAAGCTGAATGCCCTCAGGAAAAATTACGGCTGTAGTTTCCCCTTGCTTTCAGCCGTTCGTGGTACCTGCACAGCAAAGCCATTTTGGTTAGTGTTACAAGGCCAGATCAGTCAGTCATGCAGACTGTTGCCCCTGCAACTACTGAAAAGGCTGCTGCCCCTCTTCAGGAACCACACGTTTGTCTGGCCTCTCAACAGATACCCCTCCATTATGGTTGCACCTACAGCAAGGTCCATGGTTCATGGGGGGAGGGGGGGACTGAGTATAGAGTACTGTGCAATTTTGAATATTGCAGTTATGAAAGTCGGCATTTGCCTGAAAATCTGCAAGGTCAGCCTTAACATATAAAACACATTTGCATATATATAAGGAAGGTATTTTTAGAACTTTAAGCTTGTTGAATAAGGGTCTGCATTGTGTCTGTGGATGACTGTGTGTTATTATTTGGCTAGCCCTCTTCTGTAACAGAAAGATTTGTTTTAGACGGCAAGTGGAGGAACCCCAAAATATTATTCCGTATGTTACAAGAGACTGAAAATAGCCAAAATATGCCATCCTGGCACTCTCTGCAGTACAAACATTTGCAATAACTCTAAGAGCAAAACAGGCTGAGTTAATTTTCTGCATGAGCTTCATTACACGATCATTAAAATTAAGACTTCCATCTACATGAATCCCCAGCAATTTTGTTGATGCCACTCTGTCTATGGCCTTGTCACCTAACAACAGATCATGATTTACATTTTGACATATTTTCCCAAACTGCATATAATTATTCGATTTACATTTAATGTCAACTGGTTTGCATTGAACCAAGTGTGGACATTCTTTATTACCTGATCAGTAGTTGTTTGCAACATTTGCTTTGGTGCATCTATTATCACACTAGTGTCATCTGCTCAATCTGAGGTGTGAAAGTCATTTATGTAGACAAAGAACAATAAGGGACCTAGAATACTGCCTTGCAGCAATCCTATTTCCATTTTTTTGCATTTTCTCTGAGACTGCAGATGTGTGTGCAAAGTGTGTTTATATCTGTGTGTGTGTGTGTGTGTGTGTGTGTGTGTGTGTGTGTGTGTGTGTGTGTGTGTGTGTGTTACTGCTGACAAAGGCCTTAATGGCCACATTAGTCTTTGCAGATGCAGCACTTAACGTCAGAATATGGTATCAATTTTTGTTTTACACATGCACACAGCCACAGTTGTTCCTTACTTGCATCAGGTTGGTGCAATTGGATTCTTGTGTCCAAGGCAGTCTTGGCAGAATTGTATATCTTCCTCGCTTGTCAGTATACAGCCAGCAATGCTGTACCACTCATTGCCAGCCAAGCCATATCCTACCAGACTGTTCAAATAAAAGCCCCAGTGAATGAGTGTTCAGTATTTTTTACCCACGACTCCCGAATGATCAGGCTACAGAAACCTTTGCCTGGTTCACCATGTGTCCGCTGTGTTTAGATCTCAAGCAGGACTTATCAAGGCAACAATACAAATGCTTAAATATGTATTGAAACAGCTGAATATCCCCTTATATTAACATATAATAAACAAAATTTTAAATTTTGAGAAAACTCTTTTGCATCCCAACAAGTTAGTCATGGTACCAATTGATTAAATGAACAGTTAATTCTAGCTTTCACATCTGCACAAATACCCACCAAACAAAATTAACCTAATCCCATCCACTGATTTCCATTATTCTAAGTCTGAGCAGACCAAAAAGTTTTTTTGTATTTGGATACACCAGTCTGTAGGCATTGGGACGAGGGCACTCAGTTGCTTAAAATGGCCCATGGCACAGTTCAGGTATATATATTTTTTTGATTTCCCCATCAATATCACTGGATTTCTCTTTAGTTCTGACTAAGACTCTCTGTCCCCTTTTAAATTTATCTGTCCTGTATTTTCCAACATGTCTCTTCTTCATTTTAGAACCCTTCTTTAGAAAATGTTGATCAACTTGCCTGGTTAAAAGGTTAGCTGAAGGGAACTCATTATTCTCTGCTGTCAGACTGCCACATTTTCTCCCTATCATCACTTCATATGGAGAGAAACCAGTGGCACTATTTTTAACTGTATTCAAATGATCTTCAAATATTCTCACATACCCCACCCAAGTAGTGTATCTTTCGCTGCAGTAGGTCCTGCACTACCTATCCAGTTCCTGCGTGTACCTCTCGGCAGGATTGTTTGCTGGTATGTACCTAATGCCTGCCCTTTCTACAAATTTGTCCCACACTTTGGAAGTAAATTGTGCACAATTGTCTGATTAGATATTTTCAGACAATTTGATAATCACTATGTAGTCCTTTTCTAGTTCATTCACTACACTCTTATTTGTGACTTTTGCTAGGGTACAGTTTGACATGTTTAGAGAACACATCTATTGCTAATAATATATATTTCAATCCACCTCGACCTGCTGGCAGGGATGAAAAAAAAATCAATTGGCAGTAAAAACTTGCTTTATTAGGGATGACTATCTGCATTTCTCCCTGCACAGCTACTGTCCAAAACTTCACTCTTTCACATTGGTCACAAGCTGCCAGCTGTTTCCTTACTCTTATAGCCATGTTGTTAAAAATGACGTATTCCTGCATTACTTCTTAACACTTTTGTGCTCCATAGTGCCCATGGCTGTGATGAATGTGAGTAACTAATGTTTCTACCTGTTCATCTGGGAATCACAGCTTCCTTTCTTCCCTGTCTAAACTTTTTCACTTTACTAGTACACTCCTATAAAATTAAAATACTGCTTAATTTTTCTATGTCCTTTACAACCAAAATTAATTCTAATGAATTTCATTGTTGGATCCTCATTTTGGAACCAGTGCATATCTTTGCATATTACTTTCATCTCCTCCTCATCCTCTACACCCTTTATATACATTATTTGGAACTCTTTCTTAGACTCAGTTTCTTCTTCACACTTTCCCTAAATGACTGGTAGCCAGGGCAAGGCATCTGTCACATTGCTGTTCATCTGTTTTATACACTCAACATGATATCTAAATTTCTGCAGAAAGATAGTCCATCTCATTAATCTTTTATTTGATGGTTTACATCCTTGGAGGTTGTTCAGATCTTTATGGTCAGTCAAGACAACAACCTCCCTGTCTTCCAGATAAATCCTAAATTTTTGGAAACCAAATACCATGCCGATAACTCCTTTTCTGGTATCACATACTTTAATTCATGGTTAGGTAGCATCTAGCTTGCCTATGCTATAGTTATCTTCTCTAGCTTTCCATCTATCATTTTCTTCTGGTATAGGAATGATCCTATACCATAGTCTGAACTATGAGATGTAATGCAGAAAGGCAATGATATGTCTGGATAGTATAACACTTTGCTATTAGCTAAGCTGCTCTTGATAGCTTCAAATTCCTTACCACACTCAGCAGACAAACTCCACATAATATTCTTTTTTAACAAGATACATACAATTTGGCAACTTCATACTGTAATCACTGATGAATTTCTGATAAAATGTACATAGCCCAATAAATCGCTTCAGTTACTTCCTACGTGTTTGTCTCTTGCTCTCAGCAGTAACCTTTATCTTCTCCTTGTTAAGTAGTATACTCTCAGAAGTTAGCAGATGACCTAAGAATGACAATTCAATCTGCACACATTCACATTTATTCAGCTTTGAACACCTCCTCCAATACGGGCAATGTTCCTACCATGAGTTGCTGGTTATCAATATATCAACATACACAGTAAGTTTTCTAAACAGCTCATATCCAAGAACAGGATTCAATGCCCTGATGAACAAAGCCACTGATACACATAATCCAAATGGAACCACTCTAAACATAAATATTCTCCCTTCAAATAAGAAAGCACTGTACTTCCTACAGTCTTTGGCTAATTTAACTTGCCAGAAACCCCAAGTTAAATCTACACTAGACATTGTTAAAATTTTGCAAAAGTTCATTCATGTTTTCTAGTTGGTCATTCATTTTGACAATTACTTTGTTCAATCTACTCACATCTAACACAATCCTCATAGAACCGTCTTACTTTTTGGACTGCAACAGCTGGCTTACTATACTCACTCCTGCCCATCTCAATAATCTTCTAATCTAGTATTTTCTTTTTTCTGCCCCTTGCTGATTCCTTGACTGCCATGGTGATAGTAAAAGGTTTAACCCTAATTACTTCATGATGTGCTATCTTTAAATGATATTGAAAATCAACTACTTCCCTATACCTACTTGAAAACATATCTTAAATTTTCTCAATAGTTCTTTGAGTTGTAAGCACAATTCTTTGACAAATGTTTGATCTCTTTCCTCATTTCTTTGCTCTTGAGAACATGCCTCCCCACTTTACTTATACTTCCTTTTTATGTGAGCCATCACTTTCCTTCCTGTCAATTTCTTTTCATATTTAACTCTTTTTTCTGTTACCTCCAACACTATATTCCAGAACTCTTGTCTGTTACACTAACACTCAACCATACTTACTAACAAAATTCATCCCAGGAATAATGTTCACAGAAAGGCTGGCACCAAAACGCAGTCTATATTGAAATACTGATCTTCAATCTTGAATTCTAATAGACTTTCCATCTTCACTGGTTTGCTACATACCCCAGTTGCAGTTTTTATCTCAACCGCAGTCACAGTCAACTCCACTAAATCTCAGCTTATTTTATGTTTGCCAGATTGATTCAGATACTAGACCCAGAATGTAGTGCAATACTTTCTACTTTCCCCACTTTGATATTAATAATTTGTTGAACTTTTTCAATAATTACCTTCATTAATTCAGTCTCTTCCAACAGATCTGCTTCAATTTCTTCCCGGCTCTCTCTATCCATTTTATGAACATTCTTATATACATCCTATTACTCTATATCTGCAACTTTCTTAAACAAATTCTTAACCTATTCCCTTATATTCACTTCACCCCTTAATTCTTCAGTTTCCCTTTCCACTTTAAATTTTAAATTATCCCATTCCTCAGCAATTAACATTTTATGGATCTTGCCATAAGATCCTTAGCTATTAATATCATACTTAGCTTCCCACTTCCCTACACAGTCACTATTAATGTTCTTATTCAGAACCATCTGACTACCTTCCATAAGAACAAATGTCTCAATTTCTTCCTCGGGACAAAACTCAATGACATTTTCATTACTACAATCAACCTCAACATCACTCACTAATTCATAATTGCTACACACAAAATTATCATGTACTCCCACTGGTACAGTCACAAAATTTTCGTATGCACCATTAGCTACTGCTTCACCATTTCCACTCACTGGTGTCGACACACTATCAATACTGTCAGTAACAGCATGTGCTCCACTTTGAGCAGGCTCACATACGTTAATATCCGAAGAACTTTTATCATTATTCATTTTTGTGTCCACATATACAACCTGATTACAAATAATTACATTATTATTTGCTTTGCGCCTCATTTCCACATCAACACCAGTTTCTACTTCTGGCAGAGTCACTACCTTTGTTTCAAAATTCTCTGTAATCTTCATTGAAGATAGTCCAAATCTATTTTCTTCATCATCTTACAGTTCAGCCATTTTATTTCTAGCAAACAGTTCCCCAACATAATAATTAGAATCATCATTTTTACATTTATTCAAATTCCATGTATTATTAATATTGTTCCTCTTGTTCCAATTGATGTGGTTATTAAAGTGTTCCCACAGATTTTCATTACCTGTTATTGCATCCATGTTGTATACAGCTCTTTCTCTTCTTTGTTTCTCACTGCAATTCTTTCCCTTTTTGGTAACCTTGTCTGGTGCTGTTCTTTGCATATACATTAGCCCCCCTGTGGGCTTTGAGTGAGGGACCCGTTAGTTTTCTGACTGTCTGCCTTTAAAACTTGCACCCTCCCTCCATTCTTTCATTATAATTCCCATTATCTCCCTGCTGTCTGTCCCTCCAGTCCATTCTTATGATCTCCATTGAAATTATTATTGTAATTAACTCTGTCATCATTTCTATTACTATCCCTCTGCTCAACGTATTTTGGACTGTAACACAGAGCCCTATCCATGTTTCCTCTGAGAGCCAGAAGCTCTTCTATAGAATTATCAGGGCTGTGGATGAGGTTATATTGCAGTGATTCTGGAAGTCTCCTCTTTCACGTAGAGATTTATGTAAGCACCCCCAGTGGCTTATCCAACTGTATTAATGTATTTAATTCTCTTGTACAAAATCCTCTCATGCTCTCTTTACCTCTCTTGTATACTGGGCCATTCAAAAATTCATTTTGTAAACTTAATTGTTTAGCTTGCCCCCCCCCCCCCCACCAAGTATTTATTTAAGAACATCATTTTCAAAAGTTCTGAAATAAAAATTGCTCTGCATGTCTATTATCCCCTATCTGCACTTCCCTTCTAATTGACTCTTTATAAATTTAATTTTAGCCATCTCACTCCTATCAGCAACAAAATTATCTTTACAAGCAGCCAAGAAGTCCACTGCATGGAATTTATCCTCTTCACTGAATGGTTTTGTACACAATCCTTGCCCCATAGGAAGCCCTCATCATTAAATTCCCTTGCCCAGCTACTACATTACTTACTGATTCTTCAGTACATTTGCTTCTCTTTCTTGCTCACTTCCCCTTCCAGCATTTCACCTATACTTTCATAACAATTAACAATTCCTACATTCACTGATTTAAACTCTAGATTTGTTTGTATTTCATAAATTATACATTTATTTTATTTGCTTCAATTTGTTTCACAAGGTGATCTTCCACCATTTCCACTTTGGCTACCAATCCCTTTTCTACTAATCAATTCATAGATTCAGATACAGCTGACACTCTAGACGCAGAATCTACTAGTGCAATAGTTTCTATTTTCCCCACTTTCACATTAATAATTTGCTGAATTTTTCAATAATTACCCTCTTTAATTCAGTCTCTTCCAACAGATCTGCTTCAGTTTCTTCCCTGTTCAATGTTATTACTAATTTACTATCTAGCTGATCAAATTTTCCAATCACTGTACATAACACCAAGCTTTGATTCCATTTTTTCCAGTTTAGAATTTATATTCCCAATTATTTCAGTTTTTATGCCCCCCAGTTTTACTCTCCATTTCTTAATTTATATCTCCAACTCTCTTAGATGTTATACTCCTCATTTGTAAAACTATCTTTTCAAATTTCTAACTCAGTGTTTCAAAAAATACTTTCAAATCACTTTCTGGCACCCAACCAATTCCCTTCACCCTGGCATGCTATCATTACTAATATCATTCCCAACAGCCTCTGATCCACAATCACTTTGAGAATTATTAATTTCATAGGCCATGGCTAGGTATGAGAAAATTTTACAATTCAGCCACTGACTGTACTTAACTTGTGTTTCCCTGCTGACGTATGCAGCCTCTGCTGCTCTGTGTTTCATCCAACATCAATCCAATATTGTCAGCAACATTGACAGCCGTTTGCCTCATGTGACACTTCGTGAAGCCGTCACTTGTGCTGCTTGGGGCCGATGCAATTTTGCCCATGTGTGATACTGTGTGAAGATGCTGTCACTGCAGCTGGGTGCTGATGCGATGCTGCTCATGTGTGATGCCATGTAGATGCTGCCTCTGCTGCTTAGCGACTTTGGTCACATGAACAGCTGTACCGACAATGTACCATGAAGTCATTGTCTGCTGCTGTTACTAACACACACTGCTATGCTTGTCGTCTGCACTACGTACGCTATTACTGCTGCGCTTTTTTAACACTGCCACACTATACAGAAGCTCACAACCCCCCATGCTAACTGCTCACTACTATAGCTTGAATATTGGAACAACCAATTCTGAAACAACAATAGAATCAAAATGCAATACAATCCAGGATGAGTCAATGCTATTATGATGTTTGAACCCATTCCCCAGGGTGTGGGCCATGTATGGCCGTTAACTTTGAGTGGGGCTTGCTAACATCTATAGGGGTGGCCATATACTATTGCTCCTTAGCCCAACACAATAATGTTAATACCAAAGCCTTATATTAGCAGTGATAATTAGCAAATAATTTCATAAAACATGATGTATTGGGGTTGGATCTGTTGGTTGAAATCTGGACAGTTAATAACAATTCTCAAAAGAAATTGATTTTAAGTTTGATATAAATCCCTTTCTGCCTGGACAAAGCTCAATGACTGCTGTACTTCGTGGCTTGCTTGCCACCTTTAATTCAGCTTAGCTCAACTGTTAGTCTGTCTGACAGCTGGCTGCTCCAACAAACATTCACTCTGGCCTACAGCCAACTGTCAGATTCAGTCTGTCCTTCAGCAGTCAAACCAGCCGTTTGTAACATCACAATCTGTGCTTCACCCATACAACTTTGGAGTAGATGTATTCATTTCATTTCCAGTGATTCTAGCTTCATACATAGAATTTTATGGGCAGCTGTGTCAAAAGCTTTGGACTGATCTAAAAGTGTGACTGTTACACAATTACCGTTTTCTTGTTAATCAGATGTGACATTTCCCTTAAAATAATTATAGACCCTGAGATGACAGACAGACTAAACAGGCAGAGATGGTAGCAACAATTCCAGAAGTCAGTCAATTGTTTTGCCAAACCAATACATTTAATAGAGGTCATCAGGAATACTTCAGGGACAGCTGGAAGATGGCCTGTTATTGATGGAATGATCAAGGTGAATCTATTGGCCACCCTAGCAGACACTGTACAAACTACAGTGGAGTACTTCTCTCAAATTACAGCCACAAGCAATCAGAGCCAGTTATTACTGGGTAACTGCTCATAGTGATATCTAAGACTTCTGTTTCATTGATAACATAATTTATAAACAATTCTTCAACATCAGGAAGCTGAATTTAGCAATGTCTTTGGCATGTGACATATAGCTGTGTCATGACAAAATAAATTACAGCATATTGTAGTAACTCTCCAAGAATACTGAGAATTGTGTCATTGACTTTTTTTAAATTTAATACAGGAATAAACAACCTTAAATTTCATAGAAAGGAGATATTTTAATCCACCTCATTAAATGAGGGTAAGATCATACCTGTCCTAGTAACTATCATAGCTTTTTCTTTACTACGTTTGTGGAAAAAACTTCATTGTTTATTAACCACAATCACCTAGTGTAGATTCTAGAATCTAGATGATTCCACAGCCACTTTTAATCTGAACTCAGAGGATATCATTCTATCACTGACAGGGCTCATGCTCCTGGCTTCGGTGGCATTGCTTTGATAATGGATGCTGATTCTTTCCCCATCCTGTATAAGAATGACAACTGAAAGGATTAATGCCACTCTCATACTAATTTAAACTACTTCCTCCAACAAAGTGACAGAAGCATCATGCATCTAAAATAGCACCCAGTGTAAAGCACCGTGTTACCCAATATCTACCTAGTCAACGAAAATTACCAACAAAGTGAAAGTTATTTTATTAGGTAATTAGTTTAGCTTGGCCATTACTCTGTGCTATGAATGTTCTGACTTGGAGAATTGAGGCATGCCAACAAATAGTACTGATGTCATCGAGGACATATGATGATTCATTAGCTGTAAAATCAATCAGAGCTGACATTAATGTCACATAAAATACATGTTATATCATAGCACAGGTGCGCCTACCAACCCAGTCACCAAGTGCAGCGATCCAGTTGTCATTGGTATCGCTATGCACTGTATTATAGGCAACTTCAGAGATCTTTATTTAAGACAAGTGGTGGTGGTGGTGGTGGTGGTGGTGGTAGTGTGTTCTGGGGTAATTAGGAGTGGATTCAACAATCAAAAGTTTTTTAGTTTTGTTCAAAGGAGTTGTCAACAATTGTTAGCAGACTAAGGTTATAAACTGTGATTGAAAGCAAGTAAGAATCTAGAAAATGGAGCAGATGTTTGAAGCGATATCTGAGGCAGATGCTAACCTGGGACAGTTAAATGCTAGGCTAGATACTACTAAGACAATTACTGAAGGTCAAGGTGTTAGGTTCGATATTCCTAACATGAGTATAAAAGCTCAGGATGAAGAGGCAAAAATGGAATTTGTGGATAAATTAAGTAGCACTAACACTGATTTAAAAGCAGAATTAAATTCAGTATAGATGCTCAGCGGTTTTTGAGTGAGCTGTTGCTGAATCTATTACAAAGTTAGGTGTAACTAATATAAACCTTGAAAAAACATAACAGACTCGTGTCAGAAGCAAGTAATAAGATTTCTAAACTGCAGGTATCTCTAACAGAAGAGTTACTATCTGAGGTTATTAAGCAGTATAACTTTGTGAGAACTGAAATTGATGATCCCTAAACAAGGATTTAAAACAGATTAAAGATTTCACTGAACCAGGCTTTATAGTAGTGCACAAAAAAACCCTCATACATGACCATGCAACTGAATGTGTTAGAGCAAAACAACAAATTCAGACATAACTGGAATCTCAGGCTCCACAGTCACAACTTTGGTGGAGTAGGTTACTAAAGTAGTTGAACAATACGTTCAGAAAAAAGTTGAATTGTCTATTGGTACACCCAATTCTACAGGAGATACTGATAGAACAGAAGTGGAGTTACAAAAGATCTGTGATGAATCAGCTAAAACTAAGGAAGAGATTAATAAAAAGAGAGGAACTTATAGCTGTAGGATTCCACTTGAGCTAGTAGAGGAAGGGCGTTCAGAGGCTGTAACAAACCTATCTAGACAGTTAACTAAATTTAAATCAGTAGGGAGTGTTCATCCAAAATACCTTGAAGAGTATTTTCAAAATTTTTACCTAGGCCTTGGGATGATTCATATAAAATAGATTGTGCCATTAGTTATTTGGAAGGGGATGTCAAATGGGGAACATCTCATCCAGAGGAATTCTTTTCTTGGACTGTAGTAGTAGTATTAGTTGTCAAGTATTCAAAAAAAGTTGTTCGCAGCTTGTGATCTAGTGACTAGCCTTGCTGCCTCTGGATCACAGGGTCCCGGGTTCAGTTCCCAGCTAAGTTGCGGATTTTCCCTGCCCGGGGACTGGCTGTTTGCGTTGTCCTCATCATTTCATCACCATCATTCATGACAGTGGCTAGATTGGATTGTGTAAAAATTGGACTGTGTCAAAATTTGGCTTTGTACGGGCACTAATGACCATGCTGTTGAGAGCCCCACAAACCAATCATCATCATCATCATCATCATCATCATCATCATCATCACCACCACCACCACTCAAGAAAAGTTAATGCTTGCATTACTATGTCCAAATTACCACAATAATAGTTGGGGTGGTTACAAAAAATATACTGGGAGACAACTGATATAGCCCGAATATTTGAACTATCCTGTAGAGAGGAGTCCTTAGGTCAGTGTCGGTTCATAGGTTACTGTGCCATTGGAAAGAAATATGGTATCATGGGTGGACAACTGTAAACGATTTGTTAACATTTATCAGAAGTATTGATATATTAATCAAAAAACAAGGAGATGATGACCAAGGAGCATTTAGTAATTGTGAAAGCGTTACGGAGATGATAGATAAACTCCAGTGGTAGACTCTGCAAGAGAGACGCTCAGTAGCTCTGTATGGGCTTTTGTTGAAGTTTCGAGAACATACCTTCACCGAGGAGTCAAGCAGTATATTGCTCCCTCCTATGTATATCTCGCGAAGAGACCATGAGGATAAAATCGGAGAGATTAGAGCCCACACAGAGGCATACCGACAATCTTTCTTTCCATGAACAATACGAGATTGGAATAGAAGGGAGAACTGATAGAGGTATTCAAGGTAACCTCTACCACACACCATCATGTGGCTCATGGAGTATGGATGTAGATGTAGATGTAGATGTAGAAGTCAATCAGTTAGTGATGAGAGGAACTGTTATCCACCACAGTGCCAGAAAAAAAGTGAAAGTAAATATTATAAATATTGTACAGGAGAGAACAACAACAGAAAAGTAATCAAAGGCATTATAAGACTAAGATATTAAATTCTAATAACTCAATGTGTGCACAAGTATGCCAAATGACCAGTCATTTGTGCACCAGTCACTGGAAAACAACACACATTCTGGGGAAGGTGCTAGGTTTCAGGATGTAACAATGAAACAATAGGCCCTTACATAGAAAATATAGCACCCTTCATTTGACCAGTATCTACCCATGTGAGCTTATTTAAAGGAGAGGAAATGAAATCTAACAAGGAACATGAAGAACCAAATGTAGTGGGTGACATTTTTGAGAAGAAAGTCGATATTCACTTAGACTCTGGGAGTAAAATATGATTTATCTTACAGGAACTGCCATCAGTATTGACATAAAAGCCTTGTTCAATGCTAAGAGTAATTGGGGTATTTGTTGTGGGAATAACTGATCAGAAGTGAAAGCAAGTTAAAGAAGAAATGTGTACCTATTACAGCTAGTGCACTTCCCATTAATCAAACACTGTTAGTGATACCTAATTTAAAATTAGATGTACAAATAATCTTTTATTGATTAATTAATGATAAAATATTGCTAGACTTCAACAAGAAAAGATAAGATATCAAGGATATACTTCTGAAATTATTTATAAAAATGTTAAGCTCAATCTTGGGTGAAGCATATTCATTGGGTTTCTTTAAGTGATATTATCATGGTAGATGAAAAGCAACAAGCAACAGAGGAGTTAGTTGGGGCCATTAAATCAAAAGCAAGATAATCACATATATTGTCCAAGGGACTGAAAGTTTAAATACAAATTATTTTGTTAAGATATAAAAATGTGGTTCCAGATAGACCAGAAATAATTTAGGACAATAAGCCTTCCTTTTGAAAATACTATTTGGTACCAATGAATCTTCAAACTACAGCAAGAGAGGATATACAAAAGATGACTGACAATGATGTGATTCATTATAGTCTTAGTGTCTATTATAATCCTTTGTTAGTAGTTACAAAACCTACAGGAGGTGTTCATTTAGTTTCAGGTGCATGAATACATAGTAACTAAAAGAGCTGGACCTGTAGGTATCAAAGGGTTGTCAAAATTTGAAAAAAATTAAATTCTTTGGTTCACAGGATTTAATCATAGGATGTTGGCAAGTCCCATTACATAAAGAGTCAAGGCCATACATAGCTTTCTTAATTGAAGGTAAATTCTGCCAATTTAAAGGATTATCATTTGGTGTAAATATTTCAGTAAACATTTTTATTCATGAACTAGATTAATCATTGGGATTGGAATTAGTGCAAGAACTATTAATGAATGTAAATGATTTACTACTAATTTTTAAGACTCGGTAAGATAATTAAAATTGACTTGAAATTTGAGCCTGTCAGATGAAAAGAGATAACTACAAATCTTTCTAAATCACATTGTGGATTAAAAGAGATAAAATTTTTAGGTCATGCTGTTGGAATTGAGGAAACACAACCTGGCCCAAAAAGAATGCAAGTCATAGAACACTGTCCAGAGCCTAAAAAGTCAAGCAGATGTGGTTCTTTTTAGGTCTGGCCATCGTCCTTAATAGATTTATAAGCAGGCTGACAATGTATAACCCTCATTTACTGAATTTATTAAAACAGAGATCTACCTGCATCTGGGATGCTGGTACAGCTGAAGAATTTAGTAATATTAAGGAAGCTCTCTATGCTACAATTTTAGATCATCCTAAATTGGATCAAGTGTAAAAGCTGCCCACTGATATGTTACAATATGGGTTGGGTTGTGAATTGTTCCAAGGAGATCCATGTTTGGCCGTTCTTGGTAATTTTTTGAAGAAGGTTGATATTACCTTCAACTGAAATGTTCTACAAAGACTGATCGGTCTTGTGTCATTTTTGTTTGTTCTTTTATGGGCCCAATAATATCCTACTATTTTCTGAAACAATTTTTCCTTCCCTGTTTGTGCATTAAAATTCCCCATTAGTATAACAACATTTGATTTGGGAGTTTTTGATGTTTCTTCTTCGAAAAGTTCCCAGAATGCTTCTACTTTATTGGATTTTTTCTTATTGTCATCATTGATTGGAGGGTGACAATTAACAAAGGTATACTGTTTATTTTTGCATTTAACTGTGAGAAGAGATAGTCTTCCTGAGCTGGATTTGAATTCTGTAGTGTTATCTACTAAATTTTTATGAGCATAGAAAATGGTACCAAGTATTGGCATGACTTTCATGATTTTTATTGCTGATTTACCCTTATAAGTTCTATAGTTTTTGGTTTCTGTAACATTTTCATCCAAAAATCTTCTTCCTTGAACTGCTAAAATTAGTATTTTATGCTTATCTAAGAGAATTTAAATTTCTTTTTGTTGCCAATTTTTAGAATGAGTTTACATTCAAGGTGCCTACAAAGAATTTCCTTTTGAACTTGAGTTTGGAAGGATACCAAGGATGCCTCTAATTCATTCTTAATGCAGATGTTTGGACTCCCCAGAACCCTAGGCCACAATGCATTGCATGGATTCCACTTTCGAATTACCATCTGGATTAGTGCTTCTTCTAGCGGACTTTCTATTCTGCAATTGAAATTGTACATTGTACTTGGCAGGAAATAAATTTCAAGGTAAGATCAGATTGTTAGTCTGAAATGATTATTTTTCATGGTTTTCTCCAATAGGTTCTTCCACTCTCTCAACCTGGTTGAGTTAGGTTTCCTCTTCTGCCTTTGAGACCATTGACCAGGCTTCACCTGTAACCCTAGGCAGAGGCCCTCACATAGTGCTACCATCTGGAGACAGATAGACCAAGGTTTCTTTATGAGGTGTTATTCTTCCCCCTCCTCCTTCCTCATCACTTGCGAGATGAGGCCCTGTGCTTGGAACTAACTGTGGCGAAGTTTAAATGGATTTCATTTTTGCAAATATTTAAAATAGAGATGAATCACATCAAGGGTGCACTTAATGTAGTACCCAATGCAGTTTACAGAATAATTTCAGACATGGTTAATGAAAGTAGAACTACAGAACCTGGAACGAGATATAGATTAAATTTAATTTCAGTAAGTTTTTGTAGTAATGATGTAAGGTCGTTAGCATTAGGAAAAAGAGATGGCTTACTGTCTGATGAACATTTTGGTCCTATTGTAAGTCTTGTAACCAAGTGGAAGTAAATGAAGGTGAAAAATTTCAGTTGTTGTTGCTTGATGTTAGTTTATTTGGGAGAAACAACCTATCTTTGAATCAACGGAAAAAATCATATCTACTATAGTGGTTAATGCTCTTACATGGTATTTACATCAAGGCTATGGAGTCTTTGAAGTACATAAGCACCTTAATCATGTAGTTAGGTTCTACCATTTTAGAAGTTTAAGTAGAAAAGTAAAGGAAGTCACTTTTGTCAGAGGATTAAAGACAAAATGTATATGATAGTATCAAAGCCATTACACAGTTTAACAATCACAGACATATTGAAACCTTTACTGAAAGGTAGAGGTGGTATTGCTTAAATTTTCACAGTGATTGAATGTTGGTCAAAGTACCTCAAATTATACCCTATTAAAACACCAAATACAAACACTTGGTTAACTGTTGACGAGAGTGTTTTGCAGAAGTGGGAAAACTAAGATGGTTACTAATGGATAAGTTTATGTAGTTTATAAGTATTAATTTTAAACAACTTTTAACATGGGAATGAGTATAGCACATGGTCATTTCAAAATACCATCATCAGTCTAACCCATTGGTAAGAGGGATGCAGGAGTTAGGAAGACTTTGGCAGATTAATTGTTCCAATAGATTTACTACCTGGGCTCAATTGATTCCAGAGTTCCAAGTTTTTTTAAAAAGAGTTACCTCATTTCTCTATTGAGCTTTCACTAGTACAGGTATTAAATAGAAAATTTGTCAGAGAACCATTGTTAAAATCATTTAAGTGGCTAGGGGATACAACCCATCATTAGGACATTAAAATTGGTGTGCAGGAAAGGAATTTAAAAAAATCTCAAGTCAAGGTAAAGATGCATTATTGAAATGCAACACCAGATTTCAAGGTAGACAGTGCTGATCAAGATGTTTCATCCCATTTCTGATTTAAATAAGCAAGCTAGCAAGTTTTTTCACAGGTGTGAAGGTCCATACAAGGAGTCTAGTATTCCACACCATAAATCAGTGCTTACTGTAGATCCTTCAAACGGCAAGGAAAATGGATTACAGAACACTAATATGACCAAAATACTTACTATGTTAAGAAATAAAGAAATGACTTCGGGGAGGCTCATGATCTATATAATAATAATAATAATAATAATAATAATAATAATAATAATAAAACCCGTGGAGGCCCGGGAAAAGAACAGGCCTCTGGTATGTTCTGCCAGTCGTAAAAGGCGACGAAAAGAACAAACCACTAATAGGGCTAACCCCCCTTTTAGTGTGATTAGTTGGTTCAAGACAGAACTATTGAAGCCTTGGACAAGCGCTGTCATGGTCGGGGACGACACTTGAACCCTATGCCCGTCCACGATGGTAACGACACTGCTAGCCACACGGAAAATGATTTAAATCCAAATAGCGGTGTTTTGCAGGATATGCTTTCTGCAACCACTCTAGAAGGAAAACAAAGACAGAGGATGAGATGGTCAGATGAAGTTAACCGACACCTCATGTTCTGTTATTACCAAGCAACAAACTTAGGAACAAACACAACTGGATACAGATCACAAGTACACGCAACGTTTATTACCAGATACCCAGAATTAAACTTTTTAACAGAACAACAACTAGCTGATCAGATCCATGTAATAATAAAAAATAACAGGATACCACAGTCAGAATTAGAAAACATCAAACACCAAGTACAACAAAATAATGTGCAATGAGAAGAAGAAGAAAATATAGTAATGGACTCAAACATCTCAGAGCAAACAAACAAAGAACAACACGCATCAATTAAACAATCTGAGGAAAACAGAATCTTAAGACAGCCACCAGAACAAGCACAAATAGAACATGAAGTGACACCCATGTTAGATATAGAAGAAAAATTTCAGCTGATATATATAGAATACAAAGACACAAATACAGACATTAGACCATTCTTGCATAGACCACCAAATAACCCACAATTCGAAACAACAATAACAACTATCAACACAATCATACACAACAAAATAAATGAAAATACAACTATGGAAGAGTTAGAACTACTGGTTTATGTAGGAGCACTCACTACACTAAATATACACACAAGGCAGAGATCAGAACCAACCAAGACACAGAAGAAACCCACAAAACCAGCATGGCAACACAGGCTACAGATCAGAATAGAAAAGCTGAGAAAAGACATTGGACAGCTAACACAATTTATAAGAAATGAAATATCAGACAAAAAATGAAAAAGGTTAGGTAAAATCTCACAACAAGAAGCGATAGAGCAGTTAGATGAAAAGAAGCAGAAATTACAAGCATTGGCCAAACAACTTAGAAGATACAAAAAAAGTGAAAATAGAAGGAAACAAAACCCAACATTCAACACAAACCAAAAGAAATTTTACCAGACATTAGATAACACACACATTAAAAAAGACAATCCACCAAACATAACAGACATGGAACACTTCTGGAGCAACATATGGTCAAACCCAGTACAGCATAACAGGCATGTACGGTGGATACAAGCAGAAACAGACACATACAAGATGATACCACAAAGTGATAATTTTGCAACATGAAGTCACCCAAGCAATTAATTCTACTCACAATTGGAAAGCCCCTGGAAAAGATAAAATAGCAAATTTCTCGCTAAAGAAGTTTACCTCAACACATTCATATCTAACTAAATTATTAAACATATCTAAAAACAAAGATGATGAGACTTACCAAACAAAAGCGCTGGCAGGTCGATAGACACACACACAAACACAAACATACACACAAAATTCAAGCTTTTGCAACAAACGGTTGCTTCATCAGGAAAGAGGGAAAGAGAGGGAAAGATGAAAGGATGTGGGTTTTAAGGGAGAGGGTAAGGAGTCATTCCAATCCCGGGAGCGGAAAGACTTACCTTAGGGGGGAAAAAGGACAGGTATACACTCGCACACACACACACACACACACATATCCATCTGCACATACACAGACAGAAGCAGACATTTGTAAAGGCAAAGAGTTTGGGCAGAGATGTCAGTCGAGGCAGAAGTACAGAGGCAAAGATGTTGTTGAAAGACAGGTGAGGTATGAGCGGCGGCAAATTGAAATTAGAAATTAGCGGAGATTGAGGCCTGGCGGATAGCGAGAAGAGAGGATATGCTGAAGGGCAAGTTCCCATTTCCGGAGTTCTGACAGGTTGGTGTTAGTGAGAAGTATCCAGATAACCCGGACGGTGTAACACTGTGCCAAGATGTGCTGGCCGTGCACCAAGGCATGTTTAGCCACAGGGTGATCCTCATTACCAACAAACACTGTCTGCCTGTGTCCATTCATGCGAATGGACAGTTTGTTGCTGGTCATTCCCACATAGAAGGCTTCACAGTGTAGGCAGGTCAGTTGGTAAATCACATGGGTGCTTTCACACGTGGCTCTGCCTTTGATCGTGTACACCTTCCGGGTTACAGGACTGGAGTAGGTGGTGGTGGGAGGGTGCATGGGATAGGTTTTACACCGGGGGCGGTTACAAGGGTAGGAGCCAGAGGGTAAGGAAGGTGGTTTGGGGATTTCGTAGGGATGAACTAAGAGGTTACGAAGGTTAGGTGGACGGCGGAAAGACACTCTTGGTGGAGTGGGGAGGATTTCATGAAGGATGGATCTCATTTCAGGGCAGGATTTGAGGAAGTCGTATCCCTGCTGGAGAGCCACATTCAGAGTCTGATCCAGTCCCGGAAAGTATCCTGTCACAAGTGGGGCACTTTTGGGGTTCTTCTGTGGGAGGTTCCGGGTTTGAGGAGATGAGGAAGTGGCTCTGGTTATTTGCTTCTGTACCAGGTCGGGAGGGTAGTTGCGGGATGCGAAAGCTGTTTCCAGGTTGTTGGTGTAATGGTACAAGGATTCCGGACTGGAGCAGATTCGTTTGCCATGAAGACCTAGGCTGTAGGGAAGGGACTGTTTGATGTGGAATGGGTGGCAGCTGTCATAATGGAGGTACTGTTGCTTTTTGGTGGGTTTGATGTGAACGGACGTGTGAAGCTGGCCATTGGACAGGTGGAGGTCAACGTCAAGGAAAGTGGCATGGGATTTGGAGTAGGACCAGGTGAATCTGATGGAATCAAAGGAGTTGAGGTTGGAGAGGAAATTCTGGCGTTCTTCTTCACTGTGAGTCCAGATCATGAAAATGTCATCAATAAATCTGTACCAAACTTTGGGTTGGCAGGCCTGGGTAACCAAGAAGGCTTCCTCTAAGTGACCCATGAATAGGTTGGCATACGAGGGGGCCATCCTGGTACCCATGGCTGTTGCCTTTAATTGTTGGTATGTCTGGCCTTCGAAAGTGAAGAAGTTGTGGGTCAGGATGAAGCTGGCTAAGGTAATGAGGAAAGAGGTTTTAGGTAGGGTGGCAGGTGATCGGCGTGAAAGGAAGTGCTCCATCGCAGTGAGGCCCTGGACATGCGGAATATTTGTGTATAAGGAAGTGGCTTCAATGGTTACAAGGATGGTTTCCGGGGGTAACAGATTGGGTAGGGATTCCAGGCGTTCGAGAAAGTGGTTGGTGTCTTTGATGAAGGATGGGGGACTGCATGTAATGGGTTGAAGGTGTTGACCTACGTAGGCAGAGATACGTTCTGTGGGGGCTTGGTAACCAGCTACAATGGGACAGCCGGGATGATTGGGTTTGTGAATTTTTGGAAGAAGGTAGAAGGTAGGGGTGCGGGGTGTTGGTGGGGTCAGGAGGTTGATGGAGTCAGGTGAAAGGTTTTGTAGGGGGCCTAAGGTTCTGAGGATTCTTTGAAGCTCCGCCTGGACATCAGGAATGGGATTACCTTGGCAAACTTTGTAAGTAGTGTTGTCTGAAAGCTGTCACAGTCCCTCAGCCACATACTCCTGACGATCAAGTGCCACGGTCATGGAACCCTTGTCCGCCAAAAGAATGACAATGGATCGGTCAGCCTTCAGATCACGGATAGCCTGGGCTTCAGCAGTGGTGATGTTGGGAGTAGGATTATGGTTTTTTAAGAAGGATTGAGAGGCAAGGCTGGAAGTCAGAAATTCCTGGAAGGTTTGGAGAGGGTGATTTTGAGGAAGAGGAGGTGGGTCCCGCTGTGACGGAGGACAGAACTGTTCCAGGCAGGGTTCAATTTGGATAGTGTCTTGGGGAGTTGGATCATTAGGAGTAGGATTAGGATAATTTTTCTTCGTGGCAAAGTGATATTTCCAGCAGAGAGTACGGGTGTAGGACAGTAAATCTTTGACGAGGGCTGTTTGGTTGAATCTGGGAGTGGGGCTGAAGGTGAGGCCTTTGGATAGGACAGAGGTTTCGGATTGGGAGAGAGGTTTGGAGGAAAGGTTAACTACTGAATTAGGGTGTTGTGGTTCCAGATTGTGTTGATTGGAATTTTGAGGTTTTGGAGGGAGTGGAACTGGAAGTGGGAGATTGAGTAGATGGGAGAGACTGGGTTTGTGTGCAATGAGAGGAGGTTGAGGTTTGCTGGAAAGGTTGTGAAGGGTGAGTGAGTTGCCTTTCCGGAGGTGGGAAACCAGGAGATTGGATAGTTTTTTTACGGTGGAGGGTGGTATGCTGTTCTAATTTGCGGTTGGCCTGTAGGAGGATGCTCTGAACAGCCGGTGTGGATGTGGGAGAGGAAAGATTGAGGACTTTTATTAAGGATAGGAGTTGACGGGTGTGTTGATTGGCTGAGTTGATGTGTAGGTGAAGGATTAGGTGGGTGAGGGCAATGGATTGTTCAGTTTGGAACTGGTATAGGGACTGATGGAAAGAAGGCTTGCAGCCAGAAATGGGAACTTTAAGTGTGAGGCCTTTGGGGGTAATGCCAAATGTCAGACAAGCCTGAGAAAATAAAATATGGGAGGGTAATCTGGCTAGGGCGAAGGCATGTTTGCGGAGGGAATGTAAATAAAACTTAATGGGGTCGTTGTGGAGGTGTTGTGAGGGTGACATGGTATTAGAAAAGTGTAACATGAGGCTGAAATGAAAATGAAAATAAATATAAAAATATATGGGGAGAGATAAAGGTGAACTAGAAAGCAAATGGAGATCTGGTGTGAAAAAAGGCGAAAAGTGTTGGTTAGAGCTGGGCTATGTTGATCCTGTGGTGAACTTGTGTAGGTAGACAACGATGTGCATAAAGGTTAGGTGGTTGTGTTGCCGCCAAAACACGTTAAAGGTTGGAGAAATTCGGGAAAATTTCGAAAAAACTACGTGTAGATGTATTAAATGGAGTAGTTTTGTGGTGGCAGATTATGAAAATGAGGCTAACAATTGTCTGACGAAGAAATAACGACGTTAAAACCTGTGGGAAGCGGCTAAAAATGATCGGTGATGTGAGAAAAACGGAAATGGAAATAAAGCAAAAGTTATTAGAACTAGCCGAAAAGGTTGTTTAATAGGTGAAAGGAACTGTTTGTGAACTAGAAACGGTGGATTTTATAGCAGCGGTAGTGTTGAAAGCGTAAAAAAATTTTTTTGTTATGGTTTGGAAGCGGGTTACGTATTATGACGTATAACGTATTACTGAGTATATATCGGCGGGATAAAATTGTATAGTAGATTACGGTAAAAAGGAGAAGATTAATACAAAGTGAAACTACTGGCAAAAACAGAAGGAGGAAATAAGACGACAGAAAAGACTTCGAAATGCAACAGTGACAATAACAAACGTAATTGTTGGGTTCTAATTAATGATATGAATAGAATAGAGGGAAACATTCCACATGGGAAAAATAATATCACATCACAGCCAATACAGATTAAGCGTGGAATATACCAAGGAGACTCATTAAGCCCTTTCTGGTTCTGCCTTGCTCTGAACCCACTATGCAACATGCTAAATAATACAAATTATGGATACAATATTACTGGAACATACCAACACAAAATCACACATTTGCTATACATGGATGATCTAAAACTACTGGCAGCAACAAATCAACAACTCAACCAATTAGTAAAGATAACAGAAGTATTCAGCAATGATATAAATATGGCTTTTGGAACAGACAAATGTAAGAAAAATAGCATAATCAAGGGAAAACACACTAAACAAGAAGATTACATATTGGATAACCACAGCGACTGCATAGAAGCGATGGAAAAAACATATGCCTACAAATATCTAGGATACAGACAAAAAATAGGAATAGATAATACAAATACTAAAGATGAACTAAAAGAAAAATATAGACAAAGACTAACAAAAATACTGAAAACAGAATTGACAGCAAGAAACAAGACAAAACCTATAAATACTTATGCTATACCAATATTGAGCTACTCATTTGGAGTAGTGAAATGGAGTAACACAGACCTAGAAGCACTCAATACACTTACACGATCACAATACCACAAATATAGAATACATCATATACATTCACCAACAGAAAGATTCACATTAAGCAGAAAGCAAGGAGGAAGGGGATTTATTGACATAAAAAACCTACATTATGGACAGGTAGACAATTTAAGAAAATTCTTTATAGAACGAGCAGAAACTAGCAAAATACACAAAGCAATCACTCATATAAATACATCGGCTACACCACTACAATTTCATAACAACCTCTACAACCCTTTAGATCACATAACATCAACAGATACGAAGAAAGTAAATTGGAAAAAGAAAACACTACATGGCAAGCACCCGTATCATCTAACACAGCCACACATCGATCAAGACGCATCCAACACATGGCTAAGAAAAGGCAATATATACAGTGAGATGGAAGGATTCATGATTGCAATACAGGATCAAACAATAAACACCAGATATTACAGCAAGCATATTATTAAAGATCCCAATACCACAACAGATAAATGCAGACTTTGCAAACAACAAATAGAAACAGTAGATCACATCACAAGCGGATGTACAATACTAGCAAATACAGAATACCCCAGAAGACATGACAATGTAGCAAAAATAATACATCAACAACTTGCCATACAACATAAACTAATAAAACAACACGTTCCCACATACAAGTATGCACCACAAAATGTACTGGAGAATGATGAATACAAATTATACTGGAACAGAACCATTATAACAGATAAAACAACAGCACATAACAAACCTGACATCATACTCATCAATAAAAAGAAGAAATTAACACAACTAATCGAAATATCCATACCCAATACAACAAATATACAGAAGAAAACAGGAGAAAAAAATTGAAAAATACATCCAACTGGCTGAGGAAGTCAAGGACATGTGGCATCAGGATAAAGTTGATATTATACCGATTATACTATCAACTACAGGAGTCATACCACACAATATCCACCAGTACATCCAGCTACATCCAAACTTACATATACAACTACAGAAATCTGTAATTATTGATACTTGTTCAATTACCCGAAAGTTCCTAAATGCAATGTAACATATACTGTACAGTTAAAAGGAAGTCATGCTTGACCAGGATCCATGTCACTTTCCATTTTTGACCAGACATAATGTCTGAGAGAGAAAAGAAATAATAATAATTAATTTCATGTGGATCACTGGTCTGGTGCAAGTCTTTCAATTGGATGCCACTTCAAAGACTTGCATGTCTCAAAAGCTATCCCATTTTGCCAATTTAGGAAAGGGGACATGCAGCTTAATGTGGGATCTGAACCATATGTCGTTTCTGGTGACTCATGAACTGTGCAGACTGACACCTGCTAGGTCCCACCTGTGCATTATATTTCTTATTGTTTTGATTTCTATGTGGTCTCTCATTTTCTACCACTGCATATTCCTACTATGTATATTCTATCAATGACATTTCCTTCCACTATCATATCAGTAGTAGTAAGATAACTAAATGCAAGTCCTACAACAGTAACAAGAGCAGTGATGGACTAAGGCCGTCAGGGGCCCAGGGCAACGAAACTAAATGAGATTCCCAGTCTGCTTGGAAATTGATGTGTTTGAAAAGTAAATTTTGTAAAAAAATTAATAATACAGATGTAATGGCTGACAAAAAAAGAGCCAATTATTTACAATGATTGCTATTCTCCAGTAAACGTAATGTACAGACAGTAGAATGTCAATTATGGAACTACTTGCGAGGGACAGCAGTGTTTGGAAAACTGTTTTATTTGGATAACTGATCTGCATACTTTTATTTTCCAATTTCCCAATAAAAACTACATACATTTACAATAACATGAATCTATTTTATTATTACAAAGAGAAGTGCAGTAGGAATGTATGTAGTGCAGCCTAGCAGACAAAAAATATGTAATACATGGATTTTGCATGTACATTGCATATATGTAGAATTAATGCTTAAAAAGTCCTTAATTTGGTCTGTCTAAGTAAGCCTAGCTGCTTACAAGCAACTAAGTCACATCCTTTTTTCAGGACAGATGTCTAACACATCTTGAACTTCAAATCATTGCAAGGCAGTATCTAAACATGCAACTGCTTCAGAAACAGGTGATATATTTTCATAATTACTTTCTACTGGACAAGAGGCTGTCAGCATCAGCTTTATCAGTGATGAGGTTCACAATTTTGCTGTCCTACATGACTTGGTAGACATGCATGTCAGTAGCTGTTCAGTTAAATGATCATTTGGTTCACTGGCATTCAGATAATTGACATTCTGCTGTACTTAAAGATATAGCTGAGAAACTTAGAATAAGAATCAGTATTTAGCACAGAAACCATCAGGTAGAGTGCAAAGAAGTAATAAACAGTAGAATACGAAAATTAGCATTTATAGGTTTGGAAGCAAACCTTGTACAACTATAATAACAGTTTTGTAACACTAGCATAATAGTTACTATTGATATAATTATAGTACATGTTTTCATGCCTTTATTTTACTGAAGTTCTCAATAAGGTTGTTGAAATGTTCATTTGGAACTATTCTTTCTGTTGAGAAAGTAGACAGATCGGTTAGTTGTTCTTGATTCATCATAGAGTGAATATAATTTTTTTATTAGTTTCATTTTAGGAAAACTTCTCTTGCATGACACAACTGTGACTTAAATGGGCAAGAAGTATTTGATAATAAGTGATGTACAGGATAATGATTTACTGAAGTCCCACTTAAAATTAAATTGAAGATTTTTGGGCTGTTCAACAGCAACTTCCACACTCATATTGGTTGTTGTAGATTCCTGCAATATCTTTTCATTTCTTGCAGCACCTACTCCTTCTCAAACTCACTGTAAATTTCTAGCAGATTCTCCAGTGCTATAGCTGGAGTGTTATCAGAAGCTTCAAGCAAAAAATTTTGTTGCAATACATTGAAAATTTTGGTGATTTCGTTCATGACCTGTAGCTTCCTGACAATTCTTGTATAAAATTCTTTCATACATTGACTGATGAACTTCTTCTTGAACTGATAATCGAGTTACATGACCTATTTCACCTGGCATTGTTTTATTTACCATCCTTGTATCATGTCGGTCAATATTAAGGGCCAAAAGTGACTGCATTGGCTATGACTGTAGTTTGCTCCATCACTAAAAACTCATAAAGGATTTTCAGTCTGGCTAGTCCTTTATCTAAAGTCATTTTTAGAGACTATAGATGTCGTTGGACTAAATTTACTTCTTCGAGATCAAGTATCAGGGTTTGCCTTGGATGGATCTTGCATATTTTCCAAAGTTCTCAAAACCATTTCCAAGTTTTCATTTATGACTTGAAATGAATTGTAATGTGCACCCCATCGAGTATCAGGCAAGTACAAGTAATTCCCATTTACAGGATTTGCAGAAGTTAAGTATTTATTTTGTAGAAATACATATTTTATGAGCAGGTTGTATATAGTGGATCATTGCTGGTACATTTTACATATTTTGTGTGTATTTTGTCGCCTGATGTCATGCAGTAATCTCATGCTAACAACTGAACGTGTTTCATTGCTTACACGGTGAATGTGCATGGTGTTTACTGTAGAAGAGAAGTTGGCTATTGTGACATGGAGGCTATGGAGGTCGTCATACAATGACATTTGGACAGGATTTTACTGTAAATTCCATCATGATGGTCTCACTGATAAAACATTCTGCACATTGGTAAACAAGTTGAGGTGCACTGGATCACTAGCAAGGGAGCCTGGACAAGGATTTCCGTCAACCTCCAGTGAAAGGATTGGAACTATCAGCACATCCATTGAAAGGAGTCCAAAATTGGCAGGGGGTCTGTGAGCAGAACTGAACATTCCATGTTTGACAGTACACAAGGTGTTGCCGTTTACCCTAAAGAAGAAACCATACTATCTGCAGGTTCTCCACCATCTGCAAGAAGAAGATTTTGCAGAGCATGTAACCATGTGCATTGACCATCTCACTGCACATGAAGAGCACAACATCCGGAATCACATCTTATTCAGTGTTGAATTGACCTTTCACATTTGTGGACAGATTAGTAAACATAACTGCATTATCTGGGCTAACAAACCACCAGTGGAAGATGTTGAAGTCACTCTCCCTAGGTTAATGTTTGGATGGGCATCACGTGTGACTTGGCTTATGGACTGTTTTCCTTTGCTGAAAAAAACCATAAATGGAGCTCTGTACCCAGACATGCTCACAAATTTTCTGTTGCCCCAGCTTACCAGGATGGGCATTGGGATACTGTTTACTTTCAGCAAGATGGAGCACTATGTCATTACACCCTAGATGTTCGTATGTTGCTGAATTCACAGTTCCCTGGAAGATGGGCTGGATGTGTAGGCCCCCCGCCATGGGCAGCACATTCCCCTGATCTCACACCAATAGACTTTTTTAAAGGATGTGTGTTCACCCGATGCATTACCACATTGCAGGAGCTGGCATCACACAAGCTGCTGCTGCCATAACGCCAGTAACGCTTCCAGAACGTGTTTCGCACCACTGCTGAAAAATGGGAACTGTGTCATGATATTGATGGTGAACAAGTTGAAAGTAATCCCTAATAAACCAATGACCCTACACAACCTGTACGTGTAGAATATTAGGAGAATGAATATAAATACATACTGAATAGTTTTTGGACTGACTTCTCGAATTTCTCACTGTACTCCACCATGTACATCTGACATTGACATGTCGTTGTCATAAATTTGAACCTTTCACAACACAATATATAGCCCATCTTTTTCCAGATGCAGTTAAATATTGTCTGACTTTTGACATATTCTCTGCAGTCTGCCCTGACATGAAAAAAAAAAAAAAAACCAAGGAAGGGTTCTCTAACTTCATCAATTTTTTCTTGGATATGAATGTATCTTATTATTTGACTCATTTAGTCAGTTCTGTTTTCATTGGAAGTGTTGTGGAAAAAATATTCTGCAATATTTAGCCTTTTTTATATCCAGAATAATCTCTTCACTGCTGGACTCCTTATTCTGCACTGTCATAAATTGGAAGATTACGTGCTGCGACCATTGTCAATGATAACGATAACAATAACAATAACAATAACAATAACAATAACAACAACAATAACAACAACAATAACAACAACAATAACAACAACAGTACTGTGTATGTCCTATGACAACATAGCAACTAGTTACTGCTGTGCTGTTCAGTGCTGTCAATTATTTTATTTATTGTTGTAAGATAAACGATGAACCAATACCTTATCTATTATGGGAACTGCATACAATGGGGGAAGGCTTTTCATTAGGTATTTAGAGTCATGTGGTGTGCATGTTTCAATTTTATGGTTGTCAATTAATTAATAAATCAATTAATCAATTAATTAATTAATCAAAATAGAATAAAATTAAAAATGTAATTATTAGTATTACAGTTTTATGAGACAGTGAGAACAGCAGGGGAACCATACCTAATAGTGCACAGTTAAGGAATAACCTTAAACATCTGCATTATTATCAATAGAAAAACCACATAATTTGATGTTTATATTTATTAACAAATTATCTACATGTTCAAAAAACAACAGGAGTCTAGAGATAGTACTTTTATTGAACTTTAAAAAATAAAAAAGTAAAATGCACCCTCTTTTGGTCGCCTGTGCTTAAGAGTGCGCAAAAATGCCCAAATAGTATGCATTTAGCAAATGTCACAATGAATGCAATATCACACTCAAATGAAGGCTATTGTTCATACCACCATCTCCCACACTCGATGCACTGGATCCAGTCCTCAAGAACTGACTCTTCATACTACATGTCACATCCTGGACAGAAAATAGCCAAACTGTCCACTGTTTCTTCAGGTGCAATAGGTCTATTCTGGCTGGAATGGGATCCCTCCTCAGAAGTAATGTTCTTTATGGAACAGAATGCCTCCTGAGTATTGGGCCTGTAAGACAGTGCGTGCTTCCTGTTGATATTCCTCTCCAAAATATGATGTTTATATGGAAGGGATTTCATGACCTCTGATTGTCTGGCTTGTTGCCTCCTCTTTATTGTTTGTTTAGCTTTTGGAAAACACAAGATTTCTCCTGGAGACACTTCTGCTTCTGTTGTGTTGTCATTTCCCCCCATGGAGAGTTTCTACCTGGGTATATTCAGAGATGCTGTTAAAATCTACCTCTTGGGGTGAAAGTTCTTCTGTTTCTCCAGAATTCTGGATGAGATCTTCCTGAGGTTGATCCGTTTTGTTAGATGGAAGAAACTCCTCCTCCAAAAACACATTGGGATTAAATGTGTGTATCTCTGTTCTACAGAAGGAATGCTTTGTCTTCTGCATAGTGGAAACTCATTCATAGGCATTACAAAATACCACACAGACTGACCTCAGTATAAATGGTATCAGTAGGTAGTTATGCATCTGTTTTTCAGGTTCAACTGCATAACCAGTTTTTGGTGATCCAAATAATGCACAGTCTGGAGGGTGAAGTTTGTGAGTGACACATGTTGGTAGGGACAAGAAAGTTATGTGATGATCTTGGCGGTATAGAACAGCTTGAAGACTGTACTGTGGTGTGTGATTGTAGAGTATCAAGAGAACTGGATCATCTTTAGTTGGTTTGGCATAGTCACTGTAGTGCTTTTGCCAGTCGACAAAGAGATCAGAGTTTATGAAACCAAGAAAAAGGGAAGATTACCTTCAGGTGCATCTTTGAAGTGCTCATGCTTCATCCTCTTGTGAAAATAGTGTGGCTGGTGGTAGAAAGAAATTGACAGGATTCATTGCACAGACAGCTGTGACATTTTGGCATCTCTGCTGACACAACCTTCCCAACTAAATGTTGTGATCTCTGTTATAGATGCGATAAGCAAGAAAACTTCCCTCCTACTACCCTGCTTCAAAGTGTTTTAAAAAACAAATATCTCAGTTTGGAGTTTATTGAAACCAATACTCCAGCCTACACTGCATTTCTCTGGAGTCAGAAGCGTACGATGGTGGCCTTTGCAGAAATGTGGAACCCAGTGCTGCCAGCCGCCTTTGTGTTGGCAGCGATGATCCAACTTGTTAATCTCTGTGCACTCATAAGCCAACTGTATGATGTGCTTCCTGTTGATGCTGTAGAACCTAGCATCCAGATCCCTGACATGGTTTGCTAATTCTTCCAGCTCATCTGAGAAAATCCTTCACACGTAATCTATATTCGTAATATTTTGAACACTGCCTATGTGTTTGTATATTGGATGTTTAACAAGGAAATGCCAAAAATTATGTTATCTATTCACAGCTTTGTCTTTTCCTTAAAGTAGACTCCTCTGCACCAAAGGCAATGGCAACCTTTCGTTCGTTTTCTCCATTTTCTATTTGTTGTCTGGCCTCAATGGGGCCAAACTGCTGAGGTCGTTGGTCCCTAGGCTTACACACTGGTTAACCTAACTTACCCTAACGTACGCTAAGGACAACACACACCCATGCCCGAGGGAGGACTGGAGACTGGAACTTCTGCATGAACCACGGGAAGGTGACCTAGAGTGTGCAGCTACCCCATGCAGCTCCTCAGTGGGTAGCTTCCTGTACTATTTTCGTATGTAATGTGAAATCATTCTGAAACGAAACCTATCGTTTAGACTCTCCAACAGGAACAATGATTCCAAGCAAAGTCAACAGATGGCAGCACATGTCACATTTGCAAAACTAGGAGGCAGTATGGTAGACTGAAAGCCAGCCTTTCAAAATGCAGTTAGAAATGCTATCACTCGTATATTCTGTGAATAGTTTATGCAAGAGAGTACAAGAATTACATTAAGGAAACTGAGAAGTGATCCTTACCTGTTTCACTTCGGAAGTGCGGGATTTCGTCATACCACTTTTACGACGTCTTTCTGAAACCACTCTGAATACAACTACGTCAGTGTCGAGCTGATCGGATCAGCCAACTGTTAGAAACACAAGCTGTGCTCTCTTTGGGACTGTGCGCTCTTTGGTACATTTACCCTAATGATTTTTTAAACATAAGCCAGCTTCATGACCGAAATTCAATTGAATCCCCCCGCCTCCCTCCATAAAATTATATTTTAGCCCTCAGTGGGTAAACACCCCCATATTCAGAACCACTATCCTAATTGTTTGGAATGAACTTTTTCCCAGTATACGAGCAGTGCCTCAAAAGAAATTTTTCCGCAGGCTCAGGAGCACTTATAACCTGTTCATTGGCTACGTGCATCTACTACACACCATTTTGCATTGTATTATAGTCAACCAACTGTCATATGTGAGTAAGCATCAGTTATGGTGGCGTGCACGTTTTCATCAACATCGCTTCACATGTCCAGGCTCAAATGGCTCTGAGCACTATGAGACAACATCTGAGGTTATCAGTCACCTAGAACTTAGAACTAATTAAACCTAACTAACCTAAGGACATCACACACATCCATTCCGAGGCAGGATTCGAACCTGCAACCGTAGCGGTCACTCGGTTCCAGACTGTAGTGCCTAGAACCGCATGGACACTCCAGCCAGCAGATGATCGGAGATTTTCATTTCACCGCTTCTGTGTTTTGAATCGATCAGACCCTTACAAGACGTAACTGAACAGTCATTCACTTCCCATCGTGTTCCGTTGCCTCGAAATCCCTCTGTACACGGCCCTTATCATTATAGGGAAAAGCAAAGTCACAGGACGTCCTGTCCTAAGAGTGGGGCGGATGCGAAACTATTGCAATTGTATATTTAATCGGAAATAGCCAGGCACTCAGAGCTATGTGGTATTTGCCTTGTCACTCAGAGAACTGGGAGCAGATTTTTGCAGCGGGTCACTATACAGGGTGCATCAAAAACATGTATACACACTTTGAACTGTCATAGACAATTTATTTCCCGTTCTACAAGGTTAAATATCTGTGAGAAAGTAATGTTATGTTTCTTCAATAGGTGGCAGCAGTGGCAAGGAAGTAACTGCAAAATGCCGGACGTGCATTTGACCTTTGAAGTTTGAGAATGTAGCTGCGGTTCGAAGACAGTGGAGAAGTGAGTATGGTATAGAACCACCTTCAAGGTTAACAATTACACGTCTACGGGACAAATTCGAAAGTCATGGAACAGTGTGTGATGTGCATAAAGGTCGATCAGGGCGACCTTGTACAGCTACAAGTGATGATTCCACAACTGCGATCTAGGAACTGTTTCAGCGTTCGCCCCAAAAATCTTCAAGGCAAGCGGCACATGAGAGCAACGTAAGTGCTAGTAGTGTGCTACGCATTCTGAAGAAAGGTAAGTTTCCTGTGTACATTCCAAGGCTGGCGCAACAGCTAAGTGACGACGATCCAGATCGAAGGTTAGAATTTTGTGAGTGGGTTCAGGAGATGGTGAGACGTGAACCAGGATTTATGGGTAGCATAATTTGGTCGGATGAAGCCCAATACAAACTCAATGGAACTGTCATAGGCACAATTGTGTGTACTGGGCTGAAGATAATCCTCATATTACAGTTGAAAAGGCTGTGAATTTGCCTGGTGTAAATGTGTGGTGTGGTTTGTCTGCAAGGGGACTCATTGGGCCTTTCCGCTTTGAAGGTACTGTTACTGGAGAAACGTACCTAACAATGCTTGCTGACTCCGTATTCCCTGCCATTCGTGCATTATATGGTAATGGTGAGTTTTATTTCCAACAATATGGCACCCCGCCGCACTATCAGAGGGACGTACGAGCATACCTGAATCACAATGTACCAGGCCAGTGGATAGGACGCAGGGGACCAATCGAGTTTCCTGCACCCTCTCCAGACCTCACGCCGCTGGATTTCTTCTTGTGGGGCGCAGTAAAAGATGAGGTGTACAAACGTAAACCACGTAACCTGGACACATTTTGGAATGAGATTCAGGCGGTGTGCACAGAAATCTCATTGGACACTTTGGTACGATGTACAGAATCAGTGGTAACTCGTACTCAGAAATGTATTGATGCTGAAGGTCACCGGTTTGAACATTAATCACGTTTGCAAAATACATTTATTTTTCCAATTGGACTTTAAGCTTTCCATTTCCAGAAATTTAACATTGTAGAACGGGAAATAAATTTTCTATGACGCTTCAAAGTGTGTGTACATTTTTTTGACGCTCCCTGTATTTTTAAACTGTTTTTCCCAAACGTGTCTCCTTCATTTATTCGTAGTATTCTGTCGCATCAAGGACGGTTTGTTCACTAAATAATTCGCAACGAATGTCTCTTGGGTATTTTTTTAAGAATTCGTAAACACCGATCTGGAATGTTCCACTCACTCTCACAGAATCTTAAACATTCACGTCGATACTAACGGTATTTCCATCACAACATCCGTATAATATCTTATGGCGATGCAGCACACTGTCTTACATCCTGATCGCACCCTCTCTAACACTGCAGTACTTCTTTTCTCTCCAATCATTGACGTTAGGCCTAAAAACAAAACTCTATCGTAGGATACTCTTATGAAACGCCACAAACAACATGCCAACTGTCGGAAAAGAAATGTTTCATACTAAAAGTCAAAGTTTGTAATTAGGTAGGGGCGCCAACATCTAATCATATTCTGCAAGCCCTCCAATCCTGATCCACTCGAAAATAGCGCCTGGGAAGAATGATTGTCGGTAAGACTCTGTCCTGGCTCTAATTTCTTGTTTATTTTTTTACCTCGTGGTACGGGAGTACGCTATGTGATCAAAAGTATCCCGACACCTAGCTGAAAAAGTTCGTGACGCCCTCCATCGGTAATGCTGGTATTCAGTGTGGTGTTGGCCCATCCTTAGCCTTGATGACAGCTTCCACTCTCGTAGGCGTACGTTAAGTCAGGTGCTGGTTCTTGGGGAATGGCAGCCCATTCCTCAAGGAGCGCTGCACTGAGGAGAGGTATCGCTGTCGGTCGGTGAGGCCTGGCACGCAGTCGGCTTTCCAAAACATTCCAAAGGTGTTCTATAGCATTCAGGTCAGGACTCTGTGCAGGCCAGTCCATTACAGGTATGTTATTGTCGTGTAACCACTCCGCCACAGAACGTGCATTATGAACAAGTACTCGATCGTGTTGAAAGATGCAATCGCCATCCTCGAATTGCTCTTTAACAGTTGGAAGCAAGAAGGTGCTTAAAACATCAATGTAGGCCTTTGCTGTGATAGTGCCACGCAAATCAACAAAGGGTGCAAGCCTCCTCCGTGAAAACCACGACCACATCTTCAACACCACCGCCTCCGAATTTTACTGTTGCCACTACACACGCTGGCAGATGTTCACTGGGCATTCGCCATATCCACACCCTGCCATTGGATCGCCACAATGTGTACCGTGATTCGTTACTCCACGCAACTTTTTCCTACTGTTCAATCGTCCAATGATTACGCTCCTTACACCAAGCGAGGCGTCGTTTGGCATTTACCGGCGTGATGTGTGGCTAAAGAGCAGCCGCTCAAACATGAAATCCAAGTTTTCTCACCTCCCGCCCAACTGTCGTAGTATTTGCAATGGATCCTGGTGCAGTTTGGAATTCCTGTTTGATGGTCTGGATAGATGTCTGCCTCTTACACATTTCGATCCTCTTCAACTGTCGGCGGTCTGTGTCAGTCAACAGATGAGGTCGGCCTTCCGCTTCTGTGCTGTACGTGCCCCTTGATGTTTCCACTTCACTATCACATCGGAAACGGTGGACCTAGGGAAGTTTAGGAGTGTGGAAATCTCCTGTCCAGACATATGACACAAGTGATACCCAGTCACCTGACCACATTGGAAGTCCTTGAGTTCCGCGGAGCGCCCTATTCCGCTCTCTCACGATATCTAATGACTACTGAGGCCGCTGATATGGAGCACCTGGAAGTAGGTGGCACCACAATGCACCTAATATGAAAAACGTATGTTTTACGGGGTGTCCGGATACTTTTGATCACCTAGTGTATATGGTTGGAAGAAACTTGTTATGCGTTTTTGGAGAGTGCTCTCCCGAAATTTCAATAGCAAATCTCTCTGTGATGCACAACGCCTCTCTTGTAACGTCTGCCAATGGAGTTCGTTGAGCATCTCTGTAACGCTCTCGTGCCGGCTAAACGATCCCGCGACGAAACGTGCCGCTCTTCGTTGGTCTAATCTATCTCTTCTATCAGTCTTATCTGGTAGGGATTCCAGATAGATGAACATTACTCAAGAAACGTTGAACAAGCGCTTTATAAACCACTTCCTTCGTGTATAACTTACATTTCCTTCACATTCTTCCTATGAATTTCAGTCAGGCATCTGCTTTTCCCAGTATTTGTTTTATGTGGACATTTCACTTAAGCTCCCTCTGGATAGTTCCTCCTAGATATTCTGCGGCACATACTGCTCCCAGTGGTTTGTCAGCAATAGTGTAGCTGTACATACTAAGTGGATTTCTTTTCCTATGTATGCGCAATATGTTACATGTATTTACTTTCAGGGTCAACTGCCAGAGCCTGCACCATTCATCAGTTATCTGGAGGTCATTTTGCAAATCGTTATTAACTTCTGGCGTTGCTCCTTTTTTATAGACAACCACATAATCTGCAGACAGCTTTAAAGAGATCCGACTCTTTCTACTAGATCATTTATACACACTGTAAACAGTAACGGTCCTATCGCACTTCCTTGGGGTACTCCGGAAATTACCTTTACACCCGTCGATTTTGTTCCATTAAGATCTATCTGCAAGGTAGTCTTGAATCCAGTGGCAAATCTGCTTCGATACTCGATAAGCTTGCATTTTTTTCACGAAACGTCAGTGCGGGACGGTATCAAATGCCTTACTGAAGTCAAGGAACACGGCATCATCCTGAGCGCCGTTGTCCACTAGTTTCGCAGGATCTCTGTTTGCAGAATCCATGTTGATTTTTGTAGAGGAGATTTCATTCTCCAAAAACGTCATAATCCCTGAGGACGGAACATGTTCCACAATTCTACAACGGATTGACGTCAACGATATAGACATATAATTGTGTGCATCTGCCCTACGACCCTTCTTAAAAACGGGAATGACCTGCGCTTTCTTCCAGTCATAGGTACCCTTCGTTGCTTAAGCGATTTACGATAAGTTACTGCTAGAAGGGGAGCAATTATTTTGCATAATCTTTGAAGAATCTTATGCGTGTCTCATCTTGTCCTGAGGCCTTTCCATATCTCTCATTGCTGTCTTTACGCTCATTTTCGCTTCGCTCAGCTTTCGTTTGTCAGCTAGGTTTTTATCTCTCTTGAATATGAGATATTCTTTTTGTTTACGTAGCAGTTTTCTAACACGGCTGTTAAACCGTGGTGGGTCTTTCCCATATCTTAAGAAATTACTCGGACCATACTTGTCTAGCGCATATTAACGATGCCTTTCAATTTTTTCCATTTATTCTCCATATCTTCGTCCTCATCACCGAATATTTGATGCTGACTGCTCAGATACTTTGAAATTTGTATCCTGCCATTCTTGATAAGCAAAAATATCTTCCTGTCTTTCTTAACATTCTTTGTAAGACCCCTTTTCATAGATGCTATCACAGCCTTATGATCACTGATACCTTCCTCTACGTTAACGGATTCGGTATGTTCACGTCTGTTCGTTTCCAGGAGGTCTAAGGCGTTACCCTCACTAGTTGTTTCTCTAACTAGCCGCTGAAAAACATTTAGAACAATGTCACTCGAATCCCTGTCCCTAGCACAAGTTTTGATAACGTGACGCTCCCAATCTATAGCTAGCAAGTTGAATTCACCCCCTATTATAACAGCACGATCAGGAAAATTATTAACTATGTGCTAGGCGCTGCAGTCCGGAACCGCGGGACTGCTACGGTCGCAGGTTCGAATCCTGCCCCGGGCATGGATGTGTGTGATGTCCTTAGGTTAGTTAGGTTTAAGTAGTTCTAAGTTCTAGGGGACTGATGACCTAAGACGTTAAGTCTCACAGGGCTCAGAGCCATTTGAACCATTTTTTAACTATGTTCTACAAGTTCCGTTTGAAGCGCTCTACCACTAGAGCTCCTAGCCCTGGCGGTCTATAAAAGCATCCGGTAACCATTTTCGATCGATCTTTGGTACTTAATTCACAATCGGAATCCATGATAACCTCGCTAGATTTTATCGAATTCTTTACTGCAATAAACATGCCGCCACCATTGGCGACTAACCTACCGGTATCCTTACGATAAATATTCCAATCTGACCTTAGGAATTCGTTATCATTAACGTCCAGTGTCAACCAGCTGTCTGGCCCTAGGGCTATCTGAGCATTATAACCTTCATTAAGCGATACTAATTCTGGGACTTTGCGTTGGATGCTCCTGCAGTTTACTAAAATCATGCTGATCTTCAAGGACGGACAATCTCTGAGGAGACTGTGGCAAATCGTCTTTGATCCCAAGGGAGGGTTTCTCTAACCTAAAAAAGCGCCATGTGCACTCTGTACGTTCTCCGCTACCCTAGTATCCACTTCCTGCGTGTAATGCACGCCACAGTATCCAATAAGACCACCTCCTTCTTTTACAAACATCCTGTCAAACCGACCGGAAATGGCGTCCTAGTGACAAAAGAGAAGAAGAGGCATTATGTTTTACGTTATTCAACTGGAGATGCGAGTCTTAGATTTTGGTCGATTTTACTAAGCCTCAAAGGCAAGTTTTCCCTAAGTTCTGTAGTTATTAATTTTTGAGCATGCGTTATGAACTCGTGATTCTTTTCAAGCCTATTAAAAGGGGATTTGAAACCACTGAGTTATTATAATGTGGGTTCGCAGAAATGGCAGGAACTGTGCGGAAAAGACGAAACGTTGTTTGTAGACCAATAAGGCCACTTCGAGAAAAATCTCTCAAGCAGACCCCAGCACCTCAAAACGCGGCGCATCTACTTGTTAGTACTGTACTGTTGAACTTGTTAGAAGACATGATTCGCTGTCCACTCGGCGGCCTACATGTTCATGAGCTTTGTGCCGGGATTGACAAGAGAGACATGTTGAGAACCATTTGTGCCCCTGCTGTGAAACAGTATGGTTCAAGTCTCAATCTGAAAATTTGGATTTTTCGTACTGCTTTTCTCTTAATATGTAATAAACTTTATTTTATAGTTCATTCAACATTTCACTGTCTCCTACCCGTACTTTCCTAGACATGGCTTTTTTGGAGTACATTCCGTGGCATTATTGGGCACGCCATGTACCCCAACAAGGCCATTTACTAAGTTTTTGAGATCTGAATTAAGAACATACTTCAGTTGTTTTGAACGACCAAGTATTTTTTTCTTCATAGCGTAAGAGATATTCTAAAGACGCTGAGCAGTTTGGAGAAGAAAAATCATGAAACTTTAAGGTGGGCTTATTTGGCGCACCTACCTTATTACGAAACAGTAACGATCACAAGTCAGAGCTACCAGCATTCTACAGTCAGAAGATATGTTAGTCCATCGACGAACAAGTGTTCATCAGTTAGCAGAGCACCGCGGCGTGCTCAAACATGGAAGGTGGCTTACGAATTGTCGCATTCTCCCCACATGAGTGATGAAAGATGAATTTCGAAAAACCAGTCATAAAGTAGTAATCATTTTAAGACAGATAACACAATCATATAGCTCTAAAGTGAGTTCACAAGACCTAAAAAACTTCTCTACATACACAAGTCTTTCTATTAAAAATTTGTATAACAATCTATACACAGAAAAGTAAGATACAAACCACGTCTTGACGCTTGTTTCGATGGCCTAGGTCAATTTCACAACTTTTAGGTGCATATTGTGCGACTTTCGTTAACTGACGGGGTAGCGATAAAGGTACGAACGGGTTATTTCCTAGTGCCATATTTCATGATTATTGTTAGTTTTAAGATCTAGAAAAAATATGTCTCGCTTATTCCTTTTATGTTTTGACTGTCGGAAAGTTAATGACTGCAAGCTCTTGGAAATGGTGAGAATTACACTCTTAATTTTTACGTATCGCGCAAGCGGCGATTTTGACGAAGTCCAAGCCAGCCAGGAACTAATGCGTCTTCACTTACCTCCTTCTACAGCCTCGGAGAAAGTCCTGCGACTCTACAGTAAAAGTTACCATAGGCCAATAACAATTTTGTAAACCGATTTTTTCACTTGAATGGTTATTATTAATTAATGAACTCCCATACGGTCAAGCTCTTTTCAACACTAAAAAATTACAAAGACCAGATCAACCTTAATATACTTAGCTACTGTTTTTCGACAGAGATCATAATTTTCCATCTGAGACCAAAATTACTTATTGTAACGGTTTACAGCCTCCCTGGGCGAAGTCTGTGCAGTTTACAGTAACGCGGCTGAGCCCAATGATTCACTTCACAAAATGTTTGTTATATATGGTCTTTCACTTGCGCCAGAGTGTTCTCGAACTCGTCTGAAATACGCGGTATTCAAAAAGTCTCTCTGCAGTGCCGTATGATTGTTAGCCGCGCGTGCCGTGTGATTGTTCGCCTGCCTGGGTTTTTCAACGAAGCAATAAACGCACAACGATACTGCAGTGATATTCTGTAGAGAACTTGTGTTAAGTGAAATACTGAACGGTTATTTTCAACAAGATGGTGCAACCGCCCACACAGCTCGCGTTTCAATGTCACTGCTTGCCGTTGTTTTTGGTGATAGCATAATATGACAGGGACTTTTGCCTCCACGATCGCCTGATCTAACACCACCTGACTTTTTTTTTCTGGGGTGCAGCGAAAGCAACTGTCTATAAAAACCGTCCAAAATCCATCGATGAATTGAAAACTGTAATATCCACTTTCACTGCTTCTGTTACAGAAGAAATGTTACAGCTTGTGTTTGGCTCTGAGCGCTATGGGACTTAATTTCTGAGGTCATCAGTCCCCCAGAACTTAGAACTACTTAAACCTGACTAACGTAAGGACATCACACACATCCATACCCGAGGCAGGATTCGAACCTGCGACCGTAGCGGTCACGAGGTTCCAGACTGTAGCGCCTAGATTCACTCGGCCACTCCTGCCGGCACTTGTGTTTGGAAACATGATTAGACGAATTGAATTGTGTGTTCAACAACAGGGGGGACACTTTCAACATTTAATGTGAAAATTTGTAAGTAAGAATGAATATTCAATAAATTAATAACTTGTATTTCACTGAGTTTCATTTCGGTATATTCACTGCGGCATACGGCACGAGCGGCTAACAATCATACGGCACTGCGGAGAGACTTTTTGAACACACTGTAGTTACTCGCTTCGCACCGGAGACGGTTGCTGGGACTTTTAAGATCTGCATAATCACGTGCTGTAGCGTATCCGCCACCACCTGTTTTTCTCGTGGGCATCGGTACATGAGTGCATACGCAACAATCAGTACGATACCACAGCGCGGCAACTGGTCTTCTTGTACACTACAGTTGAACGGTGCGGCATACCTTATAACTGTACATGGGTTGCCATGTGCTTTCTTTCATGGTGGTTTTCCGTGCACCGGGGTCCACCGCACCCAAAGAAAAGTAGCAAGGTTCTCGAAGAAGTTGAGAGTCCTTTCCTTTCTGCTAGATCCCCGTAAGTAACACAATGTTTATTTGTTGGCACCATGCTGCTTTTGGATATTTTAACTGTCCATCGTTGCAAGTCAAGAACAACTTTTCCTCCACAACGGGGCCGGCCGGAGTGGCCCTGCGGTTCTAGGCGCTACAGTCTGGAACCGCGCGACCGCTACGGTCGCAGGTTCGAATCCTGCCTCGGGCTGGATGTGTGTGATGTCCTTAGGTTAGTTAGGTTTAAGTAGTTCTAAGTTCTAGAGTACTGATGACCTAAGAAGTTAAGTCCCATAGTGCTCAGAGCTATTTGAACCTCCACAACGAGAAAAAAGTTCGTTATACCAGTTTTGACCTCGCTATATTTGCACTTTTCGAATGTAGTCATTCAGTTTAGTGTTCTTTTTTAAATTCAACCAACCTTTGTTAACGTGGCATTATTTTAGACAAGTGGCAACGTGGGTCCAGTGGACAATAGTAGTCCTGAATGACCTGCCAAAAGTTCTGGCCTTAACCCAATGAAACACCTTTGCGAAGAGTCACAACTTCGATTTCACTCCAGATCGCAGCGTCCAACAGCACTACCAGTGGCTGCGTTAGACGTCTGTGGGGGCCTCGCAAAAATGTTGTTGAAGTTGTTAAAATTTTAGCCACTTAGTTGTCCGTCTCTATTTCCATACGAATGCAGTAGCATTGATATAGAGTCGTCTGGCGAAATTATGACAGTTAAGCCTCATTACAAGATGCATCTAAGGTGTGCACCCAGAGGCAATACTAGAAGTCGGTCAATGAGGGGGAGGTGGGGGCCAAAAGGGGGGGGGGGGGGAGGGGCAGATAGTTTGAGGGAATGGAATATCGCTTAACAAAAGGAGAGTTCTCCACCGACAAATTGGTAAAATTTGGTATTGCTTAAAGAAGTTTTTCGTAACTGTTTTGGAGTTAAGGGTAAAAAAACTTATTTTAACATGGGAGATTTTATAAATTACATAAACCAAAAAGATGTCAACTTACAACAAATAAGTTTTCATTAATTTTCTGGATACAGAGGATGACATGAATGTAAAAACTTGAACTTGAGACGAATATAAAAAAATTCTTTAACGAAATTCACTTGTTATTTCCGTCTTTTGCCCAATTTGTCATGCTCATTCGTCTCTGTTTCTTTTTACTGAATACGTCATCGATATTTTCAATGTCCAATCTCTTTCTTTATGGATATTTGCAAGACCCAATCCATTTCGTCTCAACCACTCTATTGTGTTACGCAAATTAGTCTTTATTCGTCTCAAAGTAGAGAAGCTTCGTTCAGAAGTGCTTGCGGTGAAGGAATAGTCCCAGATATTTGAAGTTAAACATACATTTGGGAAAAACTGCTTGTCACAGTTCTTTAAAGCTTCAGTTGCTGTTTCAGATTTTTTACTTTCATCAAACCACCTTTTCTTCTGTAGTTTCAGTTCTCCTCCTGAATCTATTGAAGTAATATATTCGCTGATTTCTGAAGCCATTTTATCCAGTGTAATATGATACGCCGTTGGGAGAGGGGAGGCTTTATAGGCATCGGCCTTGCCGCAATGGCTACACCGGTTCCCGCGAGATCACCGAAGTTAAGCGCTGTCAGGCGTGGTCGGCACTTGGATGGGTGACCATCCAGGCCGCCATGCACTGTTGCCATTTTTCGGGGTGCACTCGGCCTCGTGATGCCAATTGAGGAGCTAGCGGCTTCGGTCAAGAATACCATCATAACGACCGGGAGAGCGGTGTGCTGACCCCACGCCCGTCCTAGCCGCATGCTCCGCTGAGGATGACACGGCTGTCGGATGGTCCCGGTAGGCCACTTGTGGCCTGTAGACGGAGTGGAGACGATTATATTCAACCAAGCTATGAGTTCGTGTCTGACGCAATTTCTTAAGAAAACTTCAGGTGTAACTGCTCCAGAGGCCTCGCATGAAGCTTTTCTCCAAGCTTCAAGGTCGAATGAACTTGTTACCCTCTCTGACACAGCATCTGAGTTGGGTGAAACTGCTGTGATCTGAGACCGTGAGCTGAATAAAGACTTCAGAATTGATAATCAAGATCAAACTGTTCGTATAAGAGAGTCATTTATAGATTTATATCTGGGAAAGTGGGTATTTCCAATACCAGATTTGCAGCGCCGTGATTTAATTTAAAATGGCCCCCAACAAAATCTAGAGAAACCTGATGGAAGATACCCCAAAGATGCAAATAAAAGGCATTTTGCTAAATTTCATTTTACTAGAAAATTGACTAGTGCTGAAAGGCAACATCGCAGATAGTTAGCTAAACCCCATATCTCAAAACAAAGTTTATTGCTTTCAGTGTCGACTTTTTTCACATCTGCAGACACAGATGGTAAAAGAAGAATGTTGTGACTCGAAAGATCTGAGTAGGATATTGCAAAGGCACGAACAAAGGCAAGGATACACGGAGTGTTTGATTAGATTGATGGAATCCTGTAAGGGAATTAAATATGGAAAAACAATGGATAAGGAAAACGAGAGACTGGTTAGGGAATTACAAAAGTATTGGTATAACTTGTTTGAAAGATATCGACGTTTTAAAATACTTAGCTTCACACAATCTGGTGTTTAGAGGGCATCGAGAGTCTCTTGACTTGAACGATAGCGGTAACAGTGGAAATTTTAGAGACCTATTTAAATTGTTACCCGAATATGATCTAACACTAAAAGTGCACTTGCAACGTATTAAGGAAAAGCAACTTTGTCAGCATTATGTGAGCCACTAAATTCAAAATGAATTAATTGCATTAATATCCAAATCTATTATCAACAAAATTATAAACAGAGTGAAACATGCAAAATATTATGTCTTTATGCTCGATTGTGATAGGGATTCGGGCCGTGTGGAACAAATGTCAATGACTTTAAGATTTTGTAATTCCTCAACTGGAGAGATAGAGGAACATCGTTGGGTTTATTGCCGTGGCAGAAACAACGAGAGAGTATTTAACAAACGCCATTTTAATGGAACTATAAAATAATGCCCTAGACATCCAAACTGTCAAGGACAGGGATATGATAACGGTGCTGATATGGTTGCCATTAATAAAGATGTTAAAACAAGAATGTTGTTGTGGTCTTCAGTCCTGAAACTGGTGTGATGCAGCTCTCCATGCTACTCTATCCTGTGCAAGCTTCTTCATTTCCCAGTACCTACTGCAGCCTACATCCTTCTGAATCTGTTTAGTGTATTCACCTCTTGGTCTCCCTCTACAATTTTTACGCTCCACGCTGCCCTCCAGTACTAAATTTGTGATCCCTTGATGCCTCAGAAAATGTCCTACCAACCGATCCCCCCTTCTAGTCAAGTTGTGCCACAAACTCCTCTTCTCCCCAATTCTATTCATTACCTCCTCATTAGTTATGTGACCTTCCCATCTAATTTTCAGCATTCTTCTGTAGCTCCACATTTCGAAAGCTTCTATTCTCTTCTTGTCCAAACTATTTATCGTCCATGTTTCACTTCCATACATGGCTATACTCCATACAAATACTTTCAGAAACGACTTCCTGACACTTAAATCTATACTCGATGTTAACAAATTTCTCTTCTTCAGAAACGCTTCCCTTGCCATTGCCAGTCTCCATTTTATATCCTCTCTACTTCAACCATCATCAGTTATTTTGCTCCCCAAATAGCAAAACTCCTTTACTACTTTAAGTGTCTCATTTCCTAATCCAATTCCCTCAGCATCACCCGACTTAATTCTACTACATTCCATTATCCTCGTTTAGCTTTTGTTGATGTTCATCTTATACCCTCCTTTCAAGACACTGTCCATTCCGTTCAACTGCTCTTCCAAGTCCTTTGCTGTCTCTGACAGAATTACAATGTCATCGGCGAACCTCAAAGTTTTTATTTCTTCTCCATGGATTTTAATACCTACTCCGAATTTTTCTTTTGTTTCCTTTACTGCTTGCTCAATGTACAGATTGAATAGCATCGGGGAGAGGCTACAACCCCGTCTCACTCCCTTCCCAACCACTGCTTCCCTTTCATGTCCCTCGACTCTTATAACTGCCATCTGGTTTCTGTACAAATTGTAAATAGCCTTTCGCTCCCTGTATTTTACCCCTGCCACCTTCAGAATTTGAAAGAGAGTATTCCAGTTAACGTTGTCAAAAGCTTTCTCTAAGTCTACAAATGCTAGAAACGTAGGTTTGCCTTTCCTTACTCTTTCTTCTAAGATAAGTCATAGGGTCAGTATTGCCTCACGTGTTCCAACATTTCTACGGAATCCAAACTGATCTTCCCCGAGGTCTGCTTCTAGCAGTTTTTCCATTCGTCTGTAAAGAATTCGCGTTAGAAACAAGAATACTCAATATTAATCCACGTGCTTTGTTCACTCCGTGCGGGTGCCATTGTTGGAATTTGTTTTTGCTAGATGCGCTTACACTGCAAAAGCTAAAACGTTTTTCGACTTGATAAATAAAGTTTACGTGCTTTTTTTTACAAAATCAAGCACATGTTGGGATCTTAAAATAACTAAATTGAAATTGACATTGAAGCCTCTGTCTGAAACACAATGGGAAAGTAGAATCGGAGCTGTAAAAGCGATATTTTTGCAATTCGATGATGTCATCGAAAGTGTGAGTGACCTGAAAAATAGAACTGATGGTTCCGAAACTCTTGGCGACTGTGAAGCAGTCTTGAAGAAAACGGTAACTTTTGAATTTATTGTTGCAAACACATGTGGTATGAGACTTTACTACATGTCAACAATATAAGAAAATTATGGCAATCGGTTCAAGTGAACTTGAAAGCCGATATTGACACTTTACGTTCATTTAGTGACTAAATTCAAGTATTTCGTAACGCAAGATTTGAAACAAGTGTTGCAGAAGCTAGAGTTTTTGTAGAAAAATGTAGTTACGAAAAAAAAGAATAGCACAGAAAAAGACGCATGTTCAATTGTGAACAAAGTGATGGACCTGTACAATCTGCTGAAATGCAGACTGCGTTAGTTTTTTTAACACAGTGATAGACGCTATAATAGTCGATAGTGAATGTTGATTCAAGGCGCCCAACAAATATCTTGAACGATTTGGTTTTATTTACTGTATGAATTATTTGTAATCATTATCCAAGGACGATCTTCGCAAACTTTGTAATGATTTAGTTACAATACTTCGAGAAGGCGAAAGTGGCGACATAACAGCCTTTCGAACTTTATGAGGAACTCCAACTTTTAAAATCCAACCTACAGGACTCAGTCAAAGACGCAATACAACTTATTCGGTACGTAATAGAAAATAATTTGGAAGAAGTATATCCAAATCTTTACATAACAATGAGAATAATGCTCACAGTTCCGGTCAGTACAGCTTCTGACAAAAGAAGTTTCTCAAATTTAATGTTGATTAAGACATATTTAAGAAGAACGATGTACCAAGAAAGACCATCTGCGTTGTCAGTACTATCAATCGAAGCGGAAACAGCGGCTGGTATTAACTACGACATAACCTTAAAAAAACTCAGTGAGGCGAAAAGCCGGAAGTTTCGTTTATTTTAATGTGTGTTTGTGTAATGTAATTTTTGCCATTGTAATAATCCTTGTATATTACAACAATAAAATTTGTGTATAATTATTATAAGTGTATAATTCAGCTCGTTTAATGTAACATTTTCTTACTGACTGGAAAGTGAAAGGGGCCTCGCAAAGCTGATTCGTCACCGACGTTCAATTTTAGCCTAGCGTCGCCACTGAGCACTACCTTGTATGGTTTCGGGTCTTGAGGAATAACGGGCTGTCATTCCCCCACAGACATTCAGACACCTCGTTTGAAGTGTCCCCCGCAGCGTTCAAGGCGTCATAAAGGCGAAGAGTGGATACATCCCATATTAATATCCACTAATAGGTGCCCATATATTTTTGATGAGGTAGTGTAGTTCGTGACTGTCAGCATACAGACAGCTGATAAAGGTTTGTGTAAAGCTGTAGAAATGGTTTGTTTAAAGTATTAGATGGGAATATTAGCTGAATAGCATGGGAGGACGAAGAGCAGTGCCTTTATCCAAAATACACTCCTGGAAATGGAAAAAAGAACACATTGACACCGGTGTGTCAGACCCACCATACTTGCTCCGGACACTGCGAGAGGGCTGTACAAGCAATGATCACACGCACGGCACAGCGGACACACCAGGAACCGCGGTGTTGGCCGTCGAATGGCGCTAGCTGCGCAGCATTTGTGCACCGCCGCCGTCAGTGTCAGCCAGTTTGCCGTGGCATACGGAGCTCCATCGCAGTCTTTAACACTGGTAGCATGCCGCGACAGCGTGGACGTGAACCGTATGTGCAGCTGACGGACTTTGAGCGAGGGCGTATAGTGGGCATGCGGGAGGCCGGGTGGACGTACCGCCGAATTGCTCAACACGTGGGGCGTGAGGTCTCCACAGTACATCGACGTTGTCGCCAGTGGTCGGCGGAAGGTGCACGTGCCCGTCGACCTGGGACCGGACCGCAGCGACGCACGGATGCACGCCAAGACCGTAGGATCCTACGCAGTGCCGTAGGGGACCGCACCGCCACTTCCCAGTAAATTAGGGACACTGTTGCTCCTGGGGTATCGGCGAGGACCATTCGCAACCGTCTCCATGAAGCTGGGCTACGGTCCCGCACACCGTTAGGCCGTCTTCCGCTCACGCCCCAACATCGTGCAGCCCGCCTCCAGTGGTGTCGCGACAGGCGTGAATGGAGGGACGAATGGAGACGTGTCGTCTTCAGCGATGAGAGTCGCTTCTGCCTTGGTGCCAATGATGGTCGTATGCGTGTTTGGCGCCGTGCAGGTGAGCGCCACAATCAGGACTGCATACGACCGAGGCACACAGGGCCAACACCCGGCATCATGGTGTGGGGAGCGATCTCCTACACTGGCCGTACACCACTGGTGATCGTCGAGGGGACACTGAATAGTGCACGGTACATCCAAACCGTCATCGAACCCATCGTTCTACCATTCCTAGACCGGCAAGGGAACTTGCTGTTCCAACAGGACAATGCACGTCCGCATGTATCCCGTGCCACCCAACGTGCTCTAGAAGGTGTAAGTCAACTACCCTGGCCAGCAAGATCTCCGGATCTGTCCTCCATTGAGCATGTTTGGGACTGGATGAAGCTGCACGTCCAGCACGAACGCTGGTCCAACTGAGGCGCCAGGTGGAAATGGCATGGCAAGCCGTTCCACAGGACTACATCCAGCATCTCTGCGATCGTCTCCATGGGAGAATAGCAGCCTGCATTGCTGCGAAAGATGGATATACACTGTAATAGTGCCGACATTGTGCATGCTCTGTTGCCTGTGTCTATGTGCCTGTGGTTCTGTCAGTGTGATCATGTGATGTATCTGACCCCAGGAATGTGTCAATAAAGTTTCCCCTTCCTGGGACAATGAATTCACGGTGTTCTTATTTCAATTTCCAGGAGTGTAGATGTTCTCCCAATACGCATATGGAGCTTAAACTGAGGGTATCAGAGTGAGTAGATTACTACTAATAATAATTAGTTGTTATATACTTAAGTAGCCGGCAGAGGTTGTTACTGCCTGTTAATTTACAACTTGACTCTTTCCACTATCCAGCAGACTTTCCTTTATGTTGGGATTTACAGAACACGTTGTAAGTGTGTGTAGGGAGGAGAGGGGAGGGTGGGGGCGGCGATGATGTTTTATTTTCCTGTTTGTAGTTTTCAAACTGGCAAGACAGAAGAAATTTAATGCGAACCTGAGTTTTAATAAAATCAATTTAAAATTCCAGCGGTTATCAGGGACGCCATGGAAGATTTATCTGTGCAACAAGTCAGATCGCCTATATATGCTTAAAACGCAAAATGTCTTATACAGGGAGACTGAAAAGCCCATGCAGGTACAGTTAATGATAGGCCACGTGACAATGTCAAAACGCAGGAGGTGGAGCATTTAGGAAACTTACGGAAGCGAGTGAGAGACAAGCCGAGGAGGCTGTCAAAGACTTAAGTCGGTAGATAGTTACAGATGAAAAGTTTGTAGGCTGCCCTGGTAATTTTACATAGAGTGAAATAAAAATACTAAATTTGATGGGCTAACAATGAAAAGAAATTCATGGCATTCATACAGCTTGAGGAAAGCTGTCTGAGCAACTTAGGACTTTGACGTTACTGGCAGATATCACCATATGATATTAATTCATTTTCTGCCACTTTTTTATGGTGACTTTTGTGAGAATGTTGGAACTATGCTCTACCTGTAGTGGTGTGTCACTAGAAATGTCTTTATGGCCTCTTTTGTTGGCAGACGGCAGGCTTTGAATCTCATCAGGTGGAGAGCCCCGCTTTTGGAGTTGTGGGCAGTTTTTACGGAAGTCTGGTAGTGACTTGCTTTGCGGCTTTTGAAAGTAGAATACGGTGGCTGGTGAGAAAGGACTAATTTTCGTCCATAGCGCTAGGCGAGTTCATTCGTTTGATCAGAAGGGATATCGAAGTTGTTTGCCTGCTTTTGGTCGGTTAGTCATGCACTGCACTGACAGAATCGAGATACACGCTCTGCAATCCTAAAATGATTATACAGAAATTATTCGGTAAAAAAATCATTTTTGGGTTACTGTTATATGTTAGCTTCATGATGATGTGCCCCTCATTTCCTCAATGGTCATAGTTATTGTGATATCTGCATTTAAGTATAACATAACACGAAGTTGTAAACGTTTGGAATGAAAAATAGGGGTTACCATGATTTGTGTTTGGTGCATATTACATAACATGTTTCTGCGAATGAAATATAGCTAATATATTGATTTTTTTCTTTAGACTTGGATGGAGGTCTCCATCTGTCACCAATCTTGATAAAGCTCATTTTATTTAGCATGCTCAATTGTGATCATAGGTGCGAGTGATGAAGCCACAGTGAAATATCCTCAGCATTCCACATGTCTTAGGAATAGTCTGAGATTCTAAACAGGATTTTGGCAAATGATAAAATGCAAATAGAATGTATTTTGTGCCATATTGTTATATATCATGTTATTCCACTAACTTCAGACTTTTTCGGTGAAAGAATGTATTTTTAAGGTCATCGACAGCTGATGAAAAGAGAAATGTTGTGGGTTTTGGAAGAACATAAATGAACACATTAAAAATTTATTTTTGTACCGAGGATGTGCTTTTCATAAACTATTGACCTTACTTGTCAGTTCCTCACTTAATAAACTTAACAAACCACTGTTTCAGAATTCTCTCGCAGTTGCGTCTGCACAGTATGATATTGAGCTGACAATGTGTAAACTAGGCTGTGTTTTGGCAAAAGAAGAAAAATTTTAACATGGCAACAAGGTTTTACTCACAATTCGCTGCTCATGACGCTTCTCAAAGTTAAAAATGTTTACCGAGTCAGGCGAAAATAAATTGCTGCGTTTGTTGTATTTTCAGCGGAATCCTTTTTAGACACTAACCAAAGCAGACGTGACAGTAAATCTTTTTGGATGGTCACCATGCAAGCGCTGGCTTGGAGAAGCTCCACTTAAGATTTACAGAAAATATGATCGTAGACTTCAGCTTAGAATGGTACATCCCCTCCAGCACTCGGCATTTCCCCTGCAGTGCGCTGACGGCGCACCCCTACCATTACCGCTCACACTGCGAGTTGCGCATCTCCCGGCCATGTTATTCTTCTAAGCGCACTCTTAAGGTTTATAGTGCCTGTACTCCTGTGGTCAATGAATGTCAAGGCCGTCCTAGAGTCCCCAAAGAGTAATTGAGAATATCATTTTTACCTTTCTGTGCGAACATCAGAGACCACAGCAGCACCTTCTGACCAGTGTGGTAGAATCAGTTGCTTTCCTCGAAAATTTGAGTCAACCAGTAGAACCGCTTCACTCTGGACAGTGTTCTTGGCACTGATCAAACGCGAATACACGTTTCGGCTCAGTGCCAACATTATGCTTCAAAATGGTCTTCTACGTAAAGCTTTTTTTTTTTTTTTTTTTTTTTTTCAAGTGAGGTGCTGGGAAGGAGGAAGGTAGGTAGAAGCAACCAGCAGCTACTATCTGGAGAGAGAGCTTTGTGAGATCGCGTCCCAGTGGCCGTCTGTTGCTGTTAGGCACTATTTGCTGTTTTTGAGGAAATTTAAGTTCAGAAACAGCTGCAGAGCAATCCATATTCCCAGAAACTCTCTTGTGTGTTACTAACACGCAACTTTTGTTGCCGGTGCGTAAACTGTAGTTTTGTTACCTTTAACTTTGAATCTACGACCTGCACTGTTAAGGATCGTTGGTGCTTTATTCTCCAAGTAGTGTTCTAGGTAAAGTTTTGTACCTCCCACTGTGTTACCGTAAAATTTAATTGAATGTTCAGATAACTTTGCTTGCTGTCAATTTGATGTTAATTTCATGAAACGACAGAGCAAATAAACTCCTGTTAAATGCAGCTATGACTTGCATTTTAACATCCTTTAACTTACAGTACACGTCCCACTAGTTAGGCGACGCATTAGCAACAGATAAAACCTGTCGTACATCCAGTTTGTTATCTTCACTGTTTCGGCATTGTCCTTGTTCTCCGTGGCCAAGTCAAGGATAATTTACTTATTGTGGCAGCAACGATTATTACTCTCGCTCGTCTTGTATTGCTACGTTTTGGTTTTATTAACTAGCGAGAGTCGAGTGCAATTGCCTTTGAAGTATAACTTGGTGTGGATTGGCGTTAATGCAAAATATTACTAACAGGTTAGGAATTTTCAGTGCCCTAAAGTTTCTACAGGTCAAAGAATGTTGCAAGGAGTGTGCCCAAGAGAGTGGGTTCATGGATCAAATGGATAAGTTATGTTACAGGCAAGGAATATAGCCATACACTTCTTGACCGCCACTGCTATGGAAGCAATAAATCCAATATATGCAGCTCGTACTGATTCCAAATTGCTTGGTAAATGTCTACTTGGCCTAATGCAAAACTACAAGGGCGTGTTGAAAGGTAATGCCTCGGAATTTTTCATGTGAAAACTCTGAAAGCTTTTTTAAATAAAACAAACGTTAGTAACATTCTACATCTTTAGTCTTCATGGCTACATACTTATTTCTCAAGATAGTCACCTGAAGACGAACACATTTCTCCCGACGAGAAAGCGGTTTGGTGATACCGTCACTATAGAATGTTTGATATCATTGACGGAGTTAGAATCTCACCTCTGCTTGCACAGCTTCATCACTAACAATGTGAAGTTCTCGAGCGTGTTCTTTAAATTTTGGAAAGAGATGAAAATCGGATGAAGACAGTCGGGACTGTATGGAGGACGATCAATGACAGTGAACCCAAGGCGTCGGATTGCTGCAAATGTCTCAGAGCTCGTATGAGGTCTGCCATGTCATGCTCAAGGGGACATAAGTGGTCGGACTCTTCGAACTCGAAAGTTGATTCCACTGCGCTGTTTCTCACGCACCGACATAGTTAATGCTACACACCGCCGTGTTACATGCTACTACTCGGAGACCTCTAGCGCCAGAGGAGCGCAAATAATACACTGACGGGGAAAAATCACAGCATCGAGAAGGAGTCGTTAGACATGAATGAAAGTTGGTATCTTTCTACATCTGAAAGATGATGTCTTTTCAGATTTCGCGCCAGTCATATTAAATGGTTCAAATGGCTCTGAGCACCATGGGACTTAACATCTAAGGTCATCAGTCCCCTCGACTTAGAACTACTTAAACCTAAGTAACCTAAGGACATCACACACATCCATGCCCGAGGCAGGATTCGAACCTGCGACCGTAGCAGCAGGACGATTCCGGACTAAAGCGCCTAGAACTGCTCGGCCACAGTCATATCAGAGTGGCGCTAGTAGCAAATCACCTTTGCCTTAAATATGCGCTGTAACGATCGTCAGCGTTAGTTACCTTTGAGACTGGACATGGTGAGATGATCTTACTGAAGAATGGCTTCAAGGCGACAAAGAGACAATCATCAACACCTCTGAGTTTGATCGAGGCCGTGTAACAGGGCTACGAGAAGCTACATGTTCCTTCCGTGATAATGGAGAAAGAGGTGGCAGGACTGTAGCCACTGTACATTACTGCTGGCAGCGGCGGTCACTGAAATGTATGATCACAAGAAGACCGGGCTCTGGACGGCACATGGCACTACTGAGAGGGAAGACATAGTGTTTGGCGTACGGCTCTGTCTCATCGCACTGCATCTGCAGCAGCAATCTGAGCAGCAGTTGGCACCACAGTGACTCAAGGAACTAGCGCAAATCGATTACTTTAAGGACAGCTCCGATCCAGACGAACTGTAGCGTGCATTCCACAGTCCCCAAACCACCACCATTTGCAACTTCAGTGGCGCCAAGCGCGGGCTCATTGGAGTTCCGGGTAGAGGTCTGCTGCGTTTTCTGATGAAAGCTCGTTCTGTCTCGCTGCCGGTGATGGCAGTGTTTTGGTTAGAAGAGGCCAGTTGAAGATCTGCAAGCAACCTGTTTGCATGCTAAACACGCTGGACCTACACCTGGAGTATGGTCAGGGATGAGTTTTCGTATGACAGAAGAAGCACTCACTTGCTTATCCCACGCGCACCGACTGCAAATCTGTACGTTAATCTGTTGATTAGACCGGTTGTGCTGTCATTCATGAACAGCATTCCAGGGGATGTTGTCCAACAGTACGTCTGTTGTCATCCTACAGAGTGTCAGAAAGTTGATTAGGCCTTGTCAATCACCAGACCTCTCCCCAGTCGAGCACATATGGGATATCATCGGACGACAACTCCAGCGTCATCCACAACAAGCATTAACCTGTAGTCCTGGGTTGGGGTTGGGTTGTTTGGGGGAATAGACCAAACAGCGAAGTCATCGGTCTCATCGGATTAGGAAAGGACGGGGAAGGAAGTCGGCCGTGCCCTTTCAAAGGAACCATCCCAGCATTTGCCTGGAGCGATTTAGGGAAATCACGGAAAACCTAAATCAGGATAGCCGTATGCGTTATTGAACAGTCGTCCTCCCGAATGCCAGTCCAGTGAAGCATTAACAGTCCCTGTATTGACCGACAAGTGGAACAGGCATGGAACTCCGTCCCACAAACTTACAACCGGCACCTGTACGATACAATTCATGCACGTTTGCACGCTTGCGTTCAGTTTTCTGGTGGTTACACCGGTTACTAATGCACCAGCATTTCACATTTGCGATGGATTACCTCGCGTTTACATTAACCTATGATTCTGCAATGTTAATCACTTAAATATGTTATCCAGGAAAATGTATTCCCTAAATTTCATTACAGTACATTAATTATTTTTTTGGATCGATTATTTTCCGTCAGTGTATGTACACGTGAAGAATAAAGGTTAAGAATGCTAGAAACGTTTGTCTTATCTAAAAATCTTGCACATAAAAAGCTTCGGAGACATTACTTTTCAGCACATCCTCGTATAATGAGAGATTCAATAGAACCAAAAATTGTCTCAACTAGTTGGAAGGTTTTGAAAATAGGTATGGAGGATGCAGTAATGAATGTATGCAATGATGATGTGGATAACAGGATTAAAGTAATGGTTACTTTAGACATCCAGTCGAGGAGGCTTCAGCCTTGAGCGTCATGGACTGTCAACTAACTGCGGAAGTACTATTGGCGCTGAGGGCAATTGCTCTTGCTGATGGGAACTACTATAAACATCAAAATCCTTTACGGTTGCTGCCAGCAGTCGCCGCACCGAATGTCAGCTTGGAATGCACAAATAGTTCCATTATCTACTCAGGTGACTATCAAGGAGTTCAGAATAAGAAAAAGATTAGTGAAAAGGAGTGAAGAGGGCAGAGAAACAGCTTGTCAACTAGAATATGCAGTTGTAACCTAATGAAAGATCCATAAGAGATTACAGTGAATCTTGTTTTTCCATTTTCTAGAAACTACACCAAGAAGAAATGCAGATGATATACGGGTATTCATTGGACAAATATATTATGCTTGAACTGACATGTGATTACATTTTCAGGAAATTGGGATGCATACATCCTGAGAAATCAGTACCCAGAACAACCACCTCTGGCCGTAATAACGGCCTTGATACGCCTGGGCATTGAGTCAAACAGAGCTTGGATGGCGTTTACAGGTACAGCTGCCCATGCAGCTTCAACACGATACCACAGTCCATCAAGAGTAGTGACTGGCGTATTGTGACGAGCCAGTTGCTCGGCCACCATTGACCAGACATTTTCAATTGGTGGGAGGTATGGAGAATGTGCTGGCCAGGGCAGCAGTCGAACATTTTCTGTATCCAGATAGGCCCGTGCAGGACCTTCAACATGCGGTCGTGCATTATCCTGCTGAAATGTAGGGTTTCGCAGGGATCGAATGAAGGGTAGAGCCACGGGTCGTAACACATCTGAAATGTAACGTCCACCGTTCAGAGTGCCGTCAGTGCGAACAATAGGTGACCGAGACGTGTAACCAGTGGCACCCCATACCATCACGCCAGGTGATACGCCAGTATGGCGATGACGAATACACGCTTCCAATGTGCGTTCACCGCGATGTCGCCAAACACGGATGCGACCGTCATGATGCTGTAAACAGAAGCTGGATTCATCCGAAAAAATGACGTTTTGGGATTCGTTAACCCAGGTTCATCGGTGAGTACACCATCGCAGGCGCTCCTGTCTGTGGTGCAGCGTCAGGGGTAACCGCAGTGATGGTCTCCGAGCTGATAGTCCATGCTGCTGCAAACGTCGTCGAACTGTTCGTGCAGATGGTTGTCGTCTTGCAAACGTCCCTATCTGTTGACTCAGGGATCGAGACGTGGCTGCACGATCCATTACAGCCATGTGGATAAGATGCCTGTCATCTCGACTGCTAGTGATACGAGGCCGTTGGGATCCGGCACGGCGTTCCGTGTTACCCTCCTGAACCCACCGATTCCATATTCTGCTAACAGTCATTGGATCTCGACCAACGCGAGCAGCAATGTCGCGATACGATAAACCGCAATCGCGATAGGTTACAATCCGACCTTTCTCAAAATCGGAAACGTGATGGTACGCATTTCTCCTCCTTACACGAGGCATCTCAACAGCGTTTCACCAGGCAACGCTGGTCAACTGCTGTTTGTGTTTGAGAAATCGGTTGGAAACTTTCCTCATGTCAGCACGTTGTAGGTGTCGCCAACGGTGCCAACCTTGTGTGAATGCTCTGAAAAGCTTATCATTTGCATATGACTGCATCTTCTTCCTGTCGGTTAAATTTCGCGTCTGTAGCACTTCATCTTCGTAGTGTAGCAATTTTAATGGCCAGTAGTGTACGTTTCCAGTCTTAAGGTAGATGGTCATCAATTTTCACACTGGTTTCTGCGGTATTTGCCACATTTTTCACAAACGAAGATTGTGACGGTATTTAGGTATTCTGTCTCATACTCGCCAGATATTTGCTGATGTGAGTAGCTACATATCATTGTTACGGCTGCGTAGGCTTTTCATTGTACCGTAATATCCTTGGGTTTGTCCACCAGCTACTGCTGAGTCCCGCTAAAAATCGATGCCAGGACTGGAAACCGTCGTCCTTTATAAGGCTCCGTGCCGTAAATGGCGCAAGTACTGACCACCACAAGTGCTGACTCCCCTCCCCTCCTCCCCCGTCACAAATACGGCCTGTGGCGCCACCCATAGTAGCACACCGGAGCTAAAGGTTTATCACAATCAAAGGCAGTCCTCAATCACTCGGGCCGGCCGCAACAAAGAACGATAATTTACAAGCGAGATAATACTATAGGATTCAACGTCCTGCTAAACGGAAAACACTTGTCTCCATTGACGGAGCTGGTTGCCAACCTAATCTCAATTGACTCCTTATAAACACTGTAGCAAAAACCTAACTACCAGCAACTATCAGGCCGACATCAAATTTCATCCTGTGCTTGTTTAAACAGTTATCTGTTATCGACATGTTGTAGTCTCGTGTGGCAGCTATAACCCAAACACCTGTCTTGAATTGTGTGAATTCTCTTTTAATTTTAAAGGATATGTCCCCAGCATAAGAAACAGAGGCCACAGACCTATGTTCCTCTTCATGCATCTCCGGGGATGGACCAAATTCCGTAGCCCGATTAATAAGCTTCGCGGAGTGTCAATTTTCCTTGCACACAGACGCCAAGTGTGCAAGATCATGTGTCAGTTTATCAGCCCCAAAAAATCCTACGGTGCACCACAGTCCGCTTGCAGATATCGATCGGTATGGGCCGGTTTTTGATGAAAATTATGTTCCAGAGTACGTTCATGTTTTGTAAACCATTACATCTAAACCTGAGATTCTCATCACTTTCAACCTCCATGGAAAATTTAGTACTGGGATGATGATACCTGAAACGGTCCAAAATTCAATTAAGAGGATCACGTCAAGGCTACCAAACCAAGAAAATTTCGTAAACATATCTCCAGAAGCACAGTGGCTGCAAAGCAGAATTCGTCAGCGCCCCATCACTGAAGTCCTCCATGACTATAATGGCAACTAATGGTGATAAAGAGCTACACATAGCCAATCCTCATTCCGTTCAAAATTGTTGTCATTAAATGAAAAGTATGCGACTATCAGCACATGACGGCAAAGCTTTAGCCGTTATTCATCCAGTTTTCATTAACACAACTCCAAGACTCTTACAGTGGGACCAATGTAAATAGAGGTACCACAATAAAATACACAAGTAAATTGAAAGGAACCAGTGTCAGAAATTTCAACTGTCGAATATAATCAACCAAACTGGAGATAGCGTGTATTCACTAGCCCACAAATGGGCGAAAAACAGATGTTAATTAATTCGCCAGGTTATAAGTGGGCACACTCAGCTTGCTGACTATTGGGCGTAAGGGTACCGCTTGCGTATGTATCTGTGCTGCCCAAACAACCGTGGTGAAACGGTAGCGCCAGGATGCAGTCAACGGAATAAATCTTCCGAGAATTTGCGTTTAATCCTTTCGTTCCGTCAGCCAGGTCGTTGATTAGTGAATCCATTTTAAGGATGTAATCTTCCATTGTCAAAAGAATTGATTCGGGCGCCATCTTTGAAATGAGTTGTATACTGGAAAATGACTTTACTACCTGGAAACTTAGGTCATAAGAAAGTAAAGCTTCGCACAAAAATGCTAAAAAGTGTTTTTTTTTTAGTTCATAAAAAAGCGATTAGGTGAAAAAAAATTGTTGTATTCTAAAGTACAAGTGTGACGCAAAACATATTTCTATGGATGTTGACCTAAACTTACCATATTTTGAGTTAATT